>NC_029778.3:76518831-76581726 GCF_000817695.3 Arachis duranensis | reverse complement strand
ATATTTCAGCTATCTCCACCTACTCATCAAAGGGAGCCTAAGTTACCCATAAGTGATGGCTAATTAATGAATGGAGTCAGTCTATTTGATTGGTAAAAAATTAAAGGAGACCTCCGTTCCATTGTAAGCTAGTGATCGTAAACATCGTTTTCAATAATGCCATATTCTTTATATGGGAGATGAATGTATTTTATATTGAATTGTTAGTTTCAATCCGCAATATGTTATAAATATGTTACAAGTCTGAAAAATTTTATTGAAGGACGAAGGATTTGATTTAAAATCTTACTTTCTTTATCAAGTGTTCTAATATTATTATTAGTTTCTGCACTTCATTTTGATATTACATTTGTTTTTTATTTACTTTATAGCATAGATATTATGTAACACTACAAGATTTTCAGTATTTTTTATGGGTTTATTTTGTTTTCTTGGTTGCGGCGGTTTTAAACACCTCTACCTTAGCTCTCATCACCAAAGCTCCAATTTAGTTAGTTGATTATATATGCAATTTTTCTTTCTTTCTTTCTTTATCATCCTTTTCTTCTTTTGATTTCTCACGTACAAACATCAATTAATTATTTTCACCTAGTTCCCATCACTTTCCATGTTACATCTTACACGTCCTATCTATGTTCTTTCCCCCCTCAAATTTTCTCTCTCCTTTTGCTTCTATTTAGATGGTTAAAACTTGAAGAATACTTTTACTATTGATAGGCAAGCTCTTTGAATTTTACTTATACTTTAATTAGATGGTTAATTAAGCATAAAGATACCCACCTTATTCTAGTATAAAGCTCTCCTATTTTTTTTTTTAGAAAGAACTTTCTATTTGTTTGCTGTAAAATTTCACATCGATTAGAAAGAAAAATAAAATATACCTTATCAGAAAGTGTGTGGATATTTTTTTTTTTAATTGAACTATTTTGATAAATTAAGAGGTTTCCGTTCTTTCATTATTAGTAATAAAATTGCAAAACTCAGAGTGTCAAAATAGATAAATTATATATAAATTTTACTTAAACTCTAAAATTTTTATTCGTGCCTTTTTTATTTAGTCCCTTTTTAAAATTTAATAATGTAGCTCCGTCTATGTGGATGATAAATATTATAGTAACAAGAAGATACAATATGATGAACTGAAGATGTCAAGCTAAGAGGCATAACAATAACACATTTCTTACATAAACATTGGTGTAATATTTTGTTTAAAATTTAAATTAGAGGATTGTTTTATTTTTTATTATTTTTTATAAATTTTATAATATTATTTTTTTACTTTTATTTTATCATAATTTTAATATTTTTTATTTTGTAAATTTAATAATTTTTTACGAGTTGAATTTTTATTTATAATTTTTATAATTCTTTTAATATTTTTTTCTTTTTTGATTTTTGAAGATCTATAGTTTATTTTTATTGTTAATTTTTTATTTTTAGTTTAGTAATTCTTATTTTTTTAAATTCTTTAAATAAAATTTATTGTGAAATTAAGATTTTAGAAAAAGAAATATTTTATATTGATTTAAAAAATTCAATATGATTTGAATTAATATTAGCTAGAATCATTAATATAATTATTTTTTTAGATCTTTAATTTTTATTTATAATTTATATTTTTAATATATTTTTTTAACTGCGGCTAAATAAATAATTTTAAAAAAATATTTTATTATTTTTATATGCTTGGTGCCCAACTTATTAATTAGGTGGAAACACGCGTATGGATCTCTGTGATTAAGAGTTTAAGACAAAGGAAGGGAAAACGTCAAAGAGAGTTGAGCCCTTTTCAAAGTCATGTTTCCACTCTTGTATCAGTTCATGCATGCATCTTTAATTTAATCTAACCAAAAAAAAAATATGGATAACAAAAATGTGTCGTTTAGTAGCAAAATTGAGATTTGTGTAACACCAACCATACCTATGCAACTGACAAAGACTCAAAACATTGTTAAGACTAAAGCATTTTTGCGTCAAAGCAAAATCAACTTTTAGTCAACACCGCTTACACAAACATACAAACGAATAAATAATGGAACACCCCATTTCCTTTAAGCCGAATAAACAAATAATTAAATATTGAGAATTTTTTTTTTTTTTTCAAAATCTTTTTTCATCTTTTTCGGTTCTTTAATTTTTATTGAAAAAGAAAATTAAAATTTTTATTGGCTGATTGTTGGTTGTGAAAGATACCAAGCCTCAAAGAAAGGATTCAGAAAGAGAGAGGGTGAGAGAGCATAATTGAGAGAGAGTGAAGTGACATTGAGCTGAAGAGCCCGTAGCTTTACATGAGGGATTGTATTTATATGCTTAGCTGAACCTTCTAGCACATATTGACAACTAGCTTGAGTGCTTGACTCATGCTAGTTGCTAACTAATTGTAACTATCTTCACAGTATCTAGAAGTTTTTGCTGAGTCAGTAGGGGTCTATACTAACTATAATAAAAAACAGAATAATTGAAAAAGAGAAGAAAAAACAGAATAAACTGGCATTATTTGTTTGTTTGTGCTTCTCTAACTTATGACTCTTAATATTATCTCTAGTTTTCTTTTTTTTGCTGTTTTTGAATTCTGAAAACTCTATCATCATTTCCAGTTTCTTGTATTGCTATTTGGAGAAAAGAGGAAGTCAGTTCAGTGCTGCTCTTGATTACTTGCAATTTTTTGTTGATCACTAATGTTCAACTTGGTTCAAAAATATAGAAAGACTTCAGAAGGTATTGCTTTTGTAAAGATAGCTACCACTTGCATATTTCCTGAGATATAATTCATCTGAATTTCTTTGTTATTGACATGATCTCTAACAAAGTGGAGGTCTATTTTAAAATGCTTTGACTTCGAATGCAAAATAAAATTTGCTACTAGTAATACAGCATTCAAGTTGTCATAGTATACCATTGATGTTACAGAAGCAGTAAGTTTTAATTCAGTCATCAAGTTTTTTATCCACACTGACTCTGTCACTGTATCTACCATGCTCCTATATTCGGTCTCAGTGATTGTAAGAACCGGAGTTTTTTACGAAAAACCGTTTTAATAAAATAATTTGTGTTCGGAATAGATTCAAAATTATGAAGTTTTAATTTGAAAATATAAATGTAAAATGTTGTGGTGGTTTAGAATAAAAGATATTGATGATTATGATGTGTGATGATGTATGTTGATGATGAACTTTGGATATTAAATCTTGTGGTTGATGTTAGGCTAAGGTTGGTGGATTATGGTTGATGTGTAAGGTGGTTGAGAGTTGTTGGTATTGTCTCACTCATATGTGTTGCTCAAGAGGAAGGTGGTAGGACACTCTCCCTTGGAACGTTTCCCTCTGAAAGAAAAAGGTGGCAGGGCACTCTCCCTCAGAATTTTCCTCCTGAGCATGAGTTTCTCTCTGATTGCAAGGTGGTAAGGCACTAACCCACGAAATCATGCGACAACCAAAGGAAGGTGGTAGGGCACGCTCCCTTGGAATATTTTTCTCTGAAAGGAGAAGGTAGTAGGGCACTCATCCCTCGAAATTATTTCTCCTTATGCGCAATAGAGAGACTAATCCGGGAGTTGTCAACCGGATTTTCTGTCGAGTTTGGCACAATAACCGACATGTGATATCACAGCCAATAGGGCAGACATTCATCATGTGCATCTTCTATATGCTTGCTTGCTTTGTTTACTTGAATTTGCCTAATTGTATAACATGCCTATCTGGTTCTTGAACTACTTGTTGTATATGAATATTATATGTGTTTTACTTGTTTGCATTAATTGTGATTGTCTGGTGCTGAGGAGGTTAGGTAGGTGATGGCGATGGAATCGCACGGAGGTTAGGGTGGCGAAGACTGTGGGATACTGCGGTGTGATTAGTAATAGTTAGAATCCCCCTAAGTTTAGATAACACTGGTTTATGGTTTAAGCTCTTTTAATTATTTTTGTTCTAAGTTTTAATCTTGTGATGTGAAGTTTTAGGATTGCCTTCGACGTCCCAGAGCTTTATATCTTACATCATTGACAATGTTACCATACTGAGAACCTCTGGTTCTTATTCCATACTTTGTTATTGTTTTCCAGATGCAGGTCCTAATCTATTTCGGTGAGATTGCGGATATGGTGACAGAGCGGAGTATTGTTCGTTTCTTGTTTACTTCTGTTTTACTTTCGTCATAGTATTCTCTCACCATTTATAGATTGATCTTTATGACCTTAGAGGCTTATTTGAGAGATAGGTTGTATAAGCTGTTTTAATTATAAAATTTTGTATCTTTCTATTTGTAAATAGTCGGCTTAAACTCCGCAAGCTGCGGCTAGTTCTTTATGATTATTATATTCTTATATTTATATATGTTTTATTCTCTTATACTGATACTTTGTGTCTTTTGCGTTAGCTTCGTGTGAACATTTCACGCTTATGTAATTCTGTCTTTGAGCTTAATCCTTTATCAGGCTTCTATAATATATTATTTCTTTCTATATAAATATGTATAAGCCTTAGAACTATTGTAACCGCTGATTAACCTTTGCTTTACGGCTAGAGGTAAAGCTTAGGGTAATTGGAGTGTTATAGTGATCGATCTGGCCACAGCCGTCTGCTTCTTCAAAGCCCATGAAACCAGGTTCGGACCAAGAAACACATAGTATCTAGTAGTTAATTTTCTATCATCTAAGTCAACAGCCCAGTCAGAGTCACTATATGTAGTAATCCTCATAGCAGCATTTGCAATGTCCTTCTTTAGGTGTAGGCCATGACATGCAATACCATTTAGATACCTCAACACACATTTCACCATTTTCCAATGTGAATCCAGAGGAGACCGAATGATCGAGCAAGTTTGTTGACACAATAGCTTATTTCAGGCCTGATAATAGTTAGATACTGCAGGCTTCCAACGACTGATCGGTACAGGCTTGGATCATGGAAGCTTGATCCTCTAAGAGCTGAAATTTTTGTTGTAGAAGAGAGAGGAGTGTGACAGGCTGCGCATCCTACCATGCCAGCCTTTTTCATTAGTTCTCCAATGTACTTCTGCTGTGTAAACATTAAACCTCCTTCCTTAATCTTTGTAACTTGAATTCCAAGAAAATAGTGTAGATCACCCAGGTCCTTTAGAGTAAACTTAGAATTCAGCTACTCTATGACTTCCTTAACAGATTCATCACACTCACCTGTTACAATGATATCATCTACATATACAAGGACATATGTTTTTAGATGATTATTATCACGAGTGAACACTGACAGAGAAAAATTGTCGGTAAAAATTTTCAAAAAAAATATCGTGTTGCAAGTATAGTTCTAAACCGACAAGAAATCCTCGGTCAATGTTTAAATTGTTTGTCACTTAAGCAAACTTAATAAAAATAACCGAAGTATTTAGTCCTCTCTCAAGGAATTGCAGGGAAGTGTGTTTATTGTTGGTTATGGGAAAGTATATTTTTGGGATTTTGTAATAAGAAACAAGAAAGTAAATAGCAAGAAAGTAAGGAAAACTCAAATGGTAAAAAGGTCTTGGTAAGGGTTAATGGTTAAGGATCTCTATCCTTGTCACTAGCCACAATATGATAGTTGTAGGAATCAATCTCATTTAGTCATCCTCTAACAATTGAAGAAAGGTCAAATGAGCTTCATCAATCCCAATCCATAAGTCCTAGCCACTCACTAATCGAATTAATGAAAGCTAGTATCAATAGACATCAACCATTAATCACTTGGACATTAGCAACTCAAGGTCACCCAAGTTACCAACCTAAGCCAAGAATAGAAAAATCTACTCTATAGCTAAAAGAGACATTTCATCAAACACATAGAATGCAATAAAGAGAAACATCATAAAATGCAAGAATTAATAAAAGCTATAACTAACACAAGTAAGAAAGTAATAAGAGAAACTAAGGCAAACATAAATAAGAAATGGAAACATAAAATTGCATTAAAAAAAAATTGAAAGTAACACAAGAGTTCATAAACAAAATGGGCAAAATAAGAGAATCAATAAGAGAAATAGATAACTAAAGTGATAGAACAAATAAAAGTAAGAGAAAACTAAATTAAAATAAAACTGAAACCTAAACCTAAGAAGAAATTGGAAGAAGAAATCCTAAACCTAGAGAGAAGAGAGAGCCTCTCTCTCTAGAATTCTACATCTAAAACCTAAATTGTGTATGAATGAATAGTGAATGATTGATACTGCTCTACTCCCCAACCTCTAATCAGTATTTTCGAGCCTGAAACTGGTCAAAAGCAGCCCAGAAATCGCCCCCAGCATTTTCCTGTAACTGAGGCACGTGACGCTTGTCACGCGTACGCGTCAGCCACGCGTACGCGTCGATGGATATTTAACTTGCCACGCGTACGTGTCATTTGTCTGCTACACCGGTCATGCATACGCATCATCTATGCGTGCGCGTCGAGGTCAACTTCTCAAATCTTCAATTTCTTGTGTTCCTTCCACTTTGGCATGCTTCCTTTCCATCCTCTAAGCCATTCCTACCCTATAAAACCTGAAAACACTTAACACACATATCACGCATCAAATGGTAATAAGAGAAGATTACAAATTAGTAATTTTAAGGCCAAAAAATTATGTTTTCAATCATAGCACAAAATTAGGAAGGAAACTTAAAAACATGCAATTTACATGAATAAGTGGGAGAATAATTGACAAAATCCACTGAATTCAATACAAAATAAATCATAAAATAGTGGTTTATCAAACACTGCTATGTCTGACTTTGTTGCTGCAAATCCTAGGTCTCTTAACCCATTTGCAAGCTTGTAATACCACTCTCTAGGAGCCTGTTTCAACCCATAGAGGGCCTTGTTGAGTTTGCCCACCAATGAAGGATCTCCTTGCTTATACCCTTGGGGCTGCCTCATGTACACTTCCTCAATTAAATCACCATGTAAGAAGGCATTGTTCACATCCAATTTTCTTATGGTCCAAGATCTTGACAGAACAATCAAGAGCAATAGTCTTATAGTGGTGGGTTTGACTACTGGGTTATAGTTTTCTGTGAAATCAGAACCTGACTTTTGAGCATAGCCCTGAGCAACCAACTTAGTCTTGTGCTTTTGTAGTGTCCCATCTGCATTGTATTTAATTTTGAACACCCATTTACTTCTAATTGCATCTCTATCAGGGAGGAGTTTGACCAGCTTTCATGTATTATTCTTGATAAGTGCCCCATACTCCATGTCCATTGCTGCCTTCCATTCAGGGGATTTGAGGGCTGTTTGACGCTTCTTGGTTCTACACTTGCTAAGAAAAGTTTTGACTTGACTATTCTAGCTTTGCCTCTAGTTATCAATGGATGCGAGTTTTGTGTGAGCTTTGTGTGTACAGGTTCAGGGTCAGTGATAGGTAGAATAATTTCAATGTCATTTGTAGGGATGGAAACGAAGTTGCTATGGGTACTGTAGACACTTGTTGGCTGTCTGAAGAGTCTGGTGACTGTAAGAGATTAAAACTGTTAATTGTTGAAGGACTTGAAAACTCTTGTTGTGGATTGTTTAAGGAACTGCTTTGAGGTGAGGTGGCTATCAGTAGAAAAATATTGAGTAAGCTTTGAGAGTTTTGTTATTGTGAAAATTGAGTGTTAAGGAACTAAAGTTGTTGTTATTTTGATACTGTCTAAGGACTTGCTTGTATGAAAACTGATCTTCAAAAAATACCACATTTGGAATGATAATAATTTTTTTTTGTTGAGTAAGACATTTATATCCTTAAGTGTTGTTACATATCCAATAAACATGTAAGGAGAGGACCTAAAATCTTATTTGTACTTGTTATGTACTCCAAAAAGATTAAAAAACTAGACCATAATTATATAAAAAATATCAATGGCTATTTTTTTTAATCCTTTTATGGTTTATAACAAAACTTAATAGTATAAGGTACACTGATACTTAGAAAGTTTGATTATAATTTATCATAATACATAAACTTTTACTCTAATTAAATTTTTTTTGTTCAACTTTATTTGTTGGAATTCTCTGAATGATTCAACGATGAAAAGATCAATCTCTTAACCAAATACTAAAAGTTGTGTCAAATTTTCAGCTAATAAAATATTGACCGAACAAGAACATAAAAGAAGTACTTCAAAGTAGATTTCTACAAGAATTTAGGTTGACATCAATAAGCTGTAAGAAGTTTAAATATAAAGTTTGTGTATTAAATGAAACAGAAAAGAGGTAACTGGAAGCAAAAAATAATTATATTTGAGAAGTTTAAATTTTAATTTAAGATCAATAAGCTGTGAAGAGTTTAAATTATATTTACAGCTATTTTTAAATCATAACAAAAAATAATTATAAAATAATAATTGATGACATAATTAACTATTAATATAAAATTAAAATCTAATTTATTAGTCAGACAAACTAAATTAAATAATAATAATAATATAAATTTAAGAGCCCGTTTGGAAAGTAGCAGAAGCTACTTTTTTTATTTTTGGATTATGAAAAGTCATAATCTATGTGTTTGGAACTATTTTAAAAAAAGCTTTTAACTTTTCGAAAAGTTAATTTGCAATCTTTTGAAGAAGTAGAAATATATGACTTCTTGCTTCTCAAGAAATCATTCTACCACTTACTTAAAAAAAATTAATTTTAAAACAAAAAAATTTACTTCCTTTTTGACTCTATGAAAGATCTGCTAGAAGCACCGGCCTTCCACCATCATTCTCACGCAATATTTCAAGTCTCACCATTTTTACGTAATGAAACATCTAATGGAAGTATTGATCCTCCACCACATTTTCAGACAATATTACATCTGAACAACTTATTACATATATTCCTTCTAAATATTTTTTTATCATTCTATCACTATTTTTTATTATTAAATTTGTATTCAAGTGTGGTATGAAATTTCAGTTTTAATTTTATTTTTTTCATATGTAATTTTATAGCTTATTATTATTTTCATAGTTAATTATAACAAGTTCTTGACCTCAATAAAGGAGAAGAGAGTTCTAATAGGAATAAAAATAAAAAATAAAAAATAAGAATAAAATATACATTGACACACATTTCATATTTATTTTTTATTTTTACCTACCATATCATACACAATATTAGTGATTAGGTTATGTAAAATCAGCATTCAATATTGAAAAGTATTTGTTATCATCGTTATTTTAATATTCATTCTTTTTTGTAAAAAAAATTTATCTTTTGAATTATTTATCCAAACGCTACAACTTTAAAATAAGTACTTTTATAACTAAAAATCCAAACACAAAATATCTTATTTATAAACTGCTATCAATAAAAATCTTTATGATTTTACCTCTTTTTTCAAAAGAACTTATTTAAGTTATTTACCCAAACTGAAATTAAATCATAACAAATTTATTTGTACTCTATTACATTTTCTACAAAAAGTTTAAGTCTTTATTTACATCTTGAATCCACGGGATGGAAGGAAGAAATAGGAAAGAGTTAAAAAAAAAGTATATGGTCGAACAGTATGACGTAAAGATTATAGTCTAGATATGATTTACAAATATTTAATCTAAGAATGATAAAAGTAACTTTAGTATTTATAATAATCAATTATCTCCTATTACATATTATACTTAATTTTATTCTAATAAATTTTAAATTTTTAAAAAAATAAAATAATTATTTTTTAATACTTAACAATATTTAAACAATTACCAACTTAACTATTAACAAATTTAAGTCCTCTTTGATGTATGTACTTGGAGAACAAATATTATAAAACTCAACTGATTGTGAAATATATATTAGTTTTATAACTTAAAAGATATATTATAAATTTAAAATTTAAAGTTTATTGGAATAAAATTAAGTGTAATATATAATAGAAGATAATATAAAAATGTTTAAAAGATCGAATATAATAACTATTTTTTAATACTTAATAATATTTAAATAATTACGAACTTAACAATTAACAAATTTAAGTACTCTTTATTTATTTATATATATATATATATATACTCCTAGCATTATAAAACTCAATTGATTGTCAAATGTATATTAGTAGAACAAAAACGGACATCAACATCAAGTATTATGGGAGATACTGAATTATTTGAGTTTGAACAGCGGTTTGAAAAAACATATTTGGACGAAAAATTTTATTAGAAAGACAAATTTAAAATTAAATGATTGGAGGAAGAAGACTAAAATACAAACCTTTTTATCAAAAATTTAAATCTAAAACAAGAAGAAATAAGATATGACATTTGCAGAAGGATAATGTGGATATGGCAACAACCAATGCTAATATTGCTAAGGTGACTGAAGACTACTTTAAGAATATTTTCACATCTTCTAATCAAGTAAATCTTGGGCCTTTTTTCACAGACTTCAAGCCTAAGGTTACAGCTAACATGAACCATAGGTTTAGGACACCTGTTTCTATGGAGGAGGTAAAAAGAGCTACTTTTAGTATCCACCATCAGACCAGAAGAGGATGGTATAGCGACTAAATTCTTCCAATTCTATTGGAATATAGCGGAAAAAGACGTGTTTCAGGCTGTGAGGAGTTTCTTTGCTGGAGGTAGAATTTTGAAAAGTTTTAATCACATTAATATTCATCTAGTGCCAAAGGTTCCGAATGCAAGCGATATGACTCAAATAAGACCATCAATTTGTCCTCTGTTGTTTACAAATTATTTCGAAGGTACTGGTACATAGACTCCAAGAATATATGAACAAGGTAATTAGCCCTACTTAAAGTGTATTCTTAAAATATAGATTTATTTCTGATAACATTCTTCTAGCACACGAATGTATGCACTATCTTAAACAAAAGAAGTGAGGCTTGGAATACAAAATAGTACTCAAGCTTGATATAAGTAAAGCCTATGACGGGATAGAGTGATATTTGCTATGGTTTATTATGGAGAAGTTGGGTTTTGAATCGAGATTTATTGACTGGATTTGTGAATTATTGACAACTGTTTCTTATTCTATTGTTGTAGAAGGTCAACCCTATGATTTTTTTAAACCAAATAGAGGCATCTGTTAAGGTGATCCTCTATCCCCTTTTCTTTTTTTATTATGTGCAGAAGGACTTTCCTTCTTGTTACACAAAGCAGAGCGTAACAGTCTCATTCGAAAAATTCAAATAAATAGAAGATGCCCAACTAAAAATCACTTGCTATTCGCTGATGATTCCATTCTATTTGGTAAAACCTCGGAAAATAGTTGTGCCTCTATTCTAGAATTATTGGAATCTTATGAGAGTTTCAGTGGGTAAAAAGTTAATCTTAATAAATTGGCCTTGTTCTTCAGTAATAACACTCCAAAGCTGATTAGAACCTCCTTAAAAGCCCAATTGAATCTTTCTCACATAGGTGTACAGGATAAATATTTGGATTTACCTTCCTTTGTCAACCGCTCTAAAAAAGTCACCTTCAATTTAATCAAAGATAAAGTTCACAAAAGGACACAAGGATGAAAAATGTGCGTGTTATCTAATAGAAGAAGATAGGTATTACTCCGAGTAGTTGATGAAGCCATACTAATATATACATTGTCATGTTTTAAACTTCTGGACAACTTGCTAAATGAAATTCATATTATTCTTACCCAGTTCTAGTGGGGACAGCAAGGTTTTGAAAGGCGAATGGTGTGGATTAACTGGTATACAATGACTAGACCTAAGAAAGAAGGCGGACTTGGTTTTAAAGATCTCAGGGCTCAAAATCTGACTCTTTTGGGTAAATAATGCTAAAAACTTGTGACTCAAACTAACTCTCTTCTTTCTAAAATACTCAAAGGTAAATACTTCATATTTAATCCTTACAGCAGAAGTAGGAACCTTACCTTTTTGGAGTTAGCAAAGTATTCTTAAAAGGAGGTGAGTTGTAGAGAAGGGCATTATTTGAAAAGTAAATTCTGGTGATATCTGAATCTTTAGTGAACAATGACTCCCTCCTCCTTACCCCTTTACTGTTCCACCATTTGCGGCACTACTATTAGATTGTTACCATTTGTTATGGATGAAAAGTCTGTTTTTATCAAATAAACAGTGGAACCAAGTATTAATCTCAAATATTTTTCCTCCAGAAATTACTCGGCAAATCCTCTCTATAACCTCAGGAGAAGGTGAAGACACAATTCAATAGGTAATGAACAGAACAAAAACATATGATGTTGCATCAGGATATAGGATTACATACCAATTTTACCATACTTCCATTGAATTTTGTCCGAACTTCATGCAACAGAGGCCAATTTGGAGCCATTTATGAAAGCTGAAAATTGCTCACAAGATTTTATTCTTTGCGTGAAAAATCTTCCATGTTAAGCTTCTTGCTCTGCTTCTCATCCACCAGTGGTTCCCATCTACTTCAGCAACTTGTTCAATATGCAAGTCAACTCTAAAATCACTCATGCACTGTCTATTTTTCTGTGGAAACGCTAATCTAGTGTGAAGGCAGAGTCTTTTGACTTACCTCTTTCTAGACCATAGATATTCCTTGTTCTTCAATTGGTGGAGGGATTCGGTGTTACAAACTAGACATCAAGGAACAAGCCCTTAAAGAGCTCGACTGGTTTTGATTATAGTTTAGAATATTTGGAAGGAGAGGTGTCGGCGAGTCTTCGAGCATGTCCAGGAGCCTCCGGAAAAAGTGCTAGCAACATTACTTAAGTTGAATCAGGAGCTATCTATTTTGTCTTATGCACAGTGTCCTAAGATTTCATTCCTATTTATTTTTCTATGTTATTTTTTTCTTATAATTTCACATATTCATAAATATTTGAAAATTCTTTTTTTTTCTTGTCCTAATTAATTTTTAGACATTATATTTATTTTTTATTGAATAAAATACTATTATTATCTTCGAAAAAAATATTAAAATTAATTAAAATGAATTTATGCGTTAAAATATAAAAAATTATTTTTACCCTTTGATATTAATATAAAAAAAAATATTTGAAGATGGGAAGTGGTCTAATGATGATATAGCAGTGATTGTTGGTGAAAGTAAAAGCTTGTGTGGTAAATAAAAAATAAAAAATAAAACTAAATCATTCTATACATTTTTAAATCAAATAGAAATTTTTATTTTATATAATTGATTCTAAATACAATAATTTAGTTTCAATTTAATTCAATTTGATTTCTTTAAAACTAAATCAATTCAATTTTAAAAATGTTTTTCTAAATTCACCCAAGTGAAAATTAAATTTATCCAAAAAAAATTTAAAACTTTCATATAAATAGGGGTAAGAATTTATCTAACTTGGATTGATTGATTGGTCAGCTCATTCGTCCTCTTAAACAAGTGTTGGAGATTCGAATCTCGCTTTGTATATGCAATAACAAAAAAAAAATAATGCTAGAAAAACAAAAAAAAAATTAGCCAGAACTTGTCTTATTTAACATTTATTAAAAATTTATCATATAAAATACTAGGTACCAATTTGTGCAAAGCTAAAATTAATTGAACTATACTAATTTAGAGACTACCTATCAACACAATTCATGAGTTATTTATTAACAGCGCAATTAAATATCCATCATCGTTCATCCTTTAATAAGCTATTATTGGTAAAAATTTAATAAAATAATAATTATTATTATTTTTAGTTATTATATTTTAAATTTTCTCTTTTATATATTTAAAATTCAAAGTTATATCTCCTTAAAATTAGAATATTTAAATTTAAATTTAAACATAATAAAATAATTAAGAAATCAAAATTAAATTCTAATCAAATTAAAATTAAGATAATACTATCAAAATCAATTGCTTCGATTCTAGTTTTCTTTGTTGATATATATGATTGTTAAGTAACTTTTATACGTGTACGAGTTTATATGAGTTTTAGATGCGTTTAAAAACTTTTGTACACTACTTATTTTGGATATGTAAAAATAAAATTTGATGATAGACACTAATAAACTATAATTATGAATTTGTATGAGTTTTAAATATATTCAGAAAATATTTTATATACTATGATATTATTTTAGATGCGCTATTAAAGTTTGATGTATTATAATTATATCAAATCCTAATTGCTAGGTAATGATAATTTTTGGATAAATTGAGACAAGTTTTAAATGTATTTAAAAATATTTTATGTATTAATATATTATTTTGAATGTGTAGTCATGATTTGGTGTAATATTTTTAAAATTTTTTATAATTATCATTTACATAAGTAAAGACAAAATTTTTATAAGTCCAAGTAATATATAGTGTGCTAAATTTCTTACATTATGTTAAGAAAAATAATATAACCAAAAATTTAAATGAATATTGATTGGGTACATAAAATATTTTGTGTATTAATTATTATGTTATTTTAGATGTGTTAGAAATTTATAATGTATTTTTTAGCATAAATATTAAATAAAAACATTAAACATATTTAGTCTATCCTGGATAATAAAAAAGTAAAAAAAAAATAAAACAGAAAATAAAAAAAAACTAAAAGAGTAATTAAATCATTGTTTACCTTGTTAAAAGAGTAAAAAATCACAAGCATAAACGATATAATAATAATAATAATAAATAAAACACAATAAAAAACACTAATAATCACACATGCAAATAAAATAACGTCAATGACTAACCTTTTCGAAAACATAAAATGTGAAAAAGTAATTATACATCTCAACAATGTTAAACATTTGTATATAAAATTTAAAATAAAAGTATTAGTGATTTTTAAAACATAGAAAATATTATTAATTAAAAAATTAATATAATAGAGTATTTAAATTCAAAAGTTAATTAAAGGATGAAATTCAAAAGGAGTAGTAGTACGTTTCATTTATTAATTATTTCTCCCTCCCTAGTTTGGTATATGAAGGTTCCTGATGGCAATAAGCTAAGGACTATACTATGGTCCTATGTACCATATACTAGTAGATTATTGGGACATCTTGACTTGTTGCTAGAATTATGGAAACAAGTTGCAAAAGTGTTTTTCCTAAACCCTTATGGTTTGTGTACACGTTTCCATGTAAAAATCCAAGTGTAGGAAAGATACTGGAAACCTAGAGAGAAAGAACCAAACAAAAAGCATGACCCTCTTAAGATCATTACAATCTTGATAGATATCATTTAGTATTGGAATACCTTTTTTCTTAAATTAATTACCGGAATCTGAAAATTATCATTAAAAATTATTCACACAAAGTTAGTTAGAATAATTTTTATGCAAAGATAATAATTAAAAGGTATATATATTATGTTAAATTATTCGGTCAAATTTATTATATTAGGTTGTATTTTTTTACAAAGATTTTTTTACAAAGACAAGATACTGTAATAGTGATACGAAGACACAAAATTGTGTTTGACAGAAGAGATATGGATAGAAACAATATGTCTAAAAATATTGAATTAGTGTATTTTATGTCCATTCTAACAGAAAAGATACGAAGACACTAACAAGGAACACAACTTATTTTTTATTTTTTCTTTCATTATTTTTTTTAATTTTTTATAATTATATTTTTATTATTATATTTTTCATCTCAAATTTTTTGAATGAAAAAATAAAAATAAATTAGATTTTTATAATTTGTTCTAGTTTATCACTAAATAAAATATAAAAATACAAAATTTTATATCTCTGTCTTTATAACTTGTTTTTAGTGTCTTGTCTTCTGAAAAAGAAACAAACATGGCCTTATATAACGATGTTGATAAGCTAGTGTTTTTATATAAAAAAATATTTTAATTAACTCTTTTAGGTTATTAAAGTTTTATAAAAAGATAGAATATTTTTCGCTATTTTATTTTAATTTCTAAAGTTTTAATATGATATATATTATAATTAAAAATTTAATTAAGGTGTAATAGTTATTATTTTGACCAATTCTAGATACGGAGATTCGTTTAAATTAGTGGATTGGAGATTTTTGGTGATAGTGCCAGTACTGAAAGTGTGACAAATCATATAGCAATAAAAATATTTCATGGTAAAGGAGATATATATATATTCTTAATCTTAATCTTTGGACACATACATGTGAAGGGACAATTTGGTAATGATGCTTGTGAAAAGATTTGTATAGTTTAATTGTTTATTAGGGATTGGGTTAGTCTCAAGCAGAGGTTAGTGGGCATTAGAATTCTTAACTTTCACTAAGGTTTTAATTAATGATTACTGATTTATTATATATATATTCTATATAATATATTTTGTGAAAAATGCTTTTGAGGGTCAGCCATTTAAATTATTATATATGTAATGTCCGCTTCCTCTCTCTATCTCTCAAGAGTCAAAATCAAATTATTTGAGTCCATGGAGTCTAATTAAGTTAATGGTAAGAAATCTATGTAGGATTTGTACTTTATTTTGATGCAGTTAGGTTAAATTTATTATAAAATTAACTATTAATCTTATATATCATTCTCAATGATTAATTATAAATTTGATAATCAAATTAAAATATGTAACAGAATATTTTTTAACTATAATTAAAATTCAATTAAAATTAAAATTGAGATATAACTATATTATATTATTAATTTAATAACCAAAATAATATATCACATAACACTCTCTCATTAACATTAAGATGAAATATTTCTCTCCAAAATTAATAAATTGTATTCCTTCATTCTTTTATCAACATCTTTTTTATTCTCTATTTCTCTCTACCCTTCCCATTCTATATATAACTTATTATAATTTATATTTTATATTACTAATTTAACAAATTAAAATATATCATAAAATATTCTTTTATTACAATTAAAATAAAATCTTTTCCTCTAAAATTAACAAACTTCATCTCTCTTTCTCCCTTTTTTTTTATATTTCTCTCTTTTCTCTCTTATTTTCTATCTCTTCCTATCTTTCTATTCTACAAAAATAAAATTAATAAAATAAAATAATTAAAAAATTCAGTAATATTATTCAAAAAAATATATTATTATTATTATTACTATTATTATTATATGCATTTTTTTAATTTTTTATTTAATTTTAAAATTTTATTGTTAATCTTTTTAATTTATATTTTTACTTCTTTTGTTCAAATATTTATTACATATAATTTGAAGAGAATACTAATATTGTGATTAATAATTAGAATCAAGATTTAGTTGTTTAAAAAAAATTATTTTTGAGTTAATTTTATAACTATTAACATAATTTTTTTTAATACTAATTAAAATCTAATTATATATATAATATTATTTTTAAACAACAAACATAAAAATTAAATATTTTTATTTGTACAACAGACTTAACACCTAATTAAAATATAAAAATATACACATTAAATTCTTTTAAGTTTTAAATAATGAATATTAAAATTAATTATTAGTAAAAAATTAAACTCTTTCATATGAAAATAATAACTTAAAAGTTTATTATTTAATTTTTTTATTTACGGAGACCTTGGTCTTCTTAGCCGACAGAAACCTTTGTCCCCTATACTTTTTTTGTAAAAGTAATTTAATTCTAGAATTTTTTTTACCATAATCTATAATATCAAGATAAAACCAACAAAATTTTAAAATATTTATATTCTCGTAATGTTATTAAAGATAAAAATACTAGTATAAAATATATATTAAAAATAAATTAAATTATACATAAATTTATAAAATATACATAATATAATGACTAATTTTAGTATGCACATAATATTTTTTATTTTTATCTTTGAAATTTTCTAAGACATTTTCTTCCTTATAGTTATTTTAGTTTATTAATTAATTTAATTAGTAATTTTATTAATTTCTTTGTAATGATGACAAAGAGAGAATAAAAAATTCAATTCCAATTCTAGTTTTTAACACTAAAAGGGAAAACCAATTCCAATTAACCTTACATCCTGTTGTTGTACTGGAATTAGCTTATTGAATAATTGAAAGATATGACTACATTGAAATATAGATTTTGTGATTATTATATATATAAATGCCATTAAACTAGGTAGTGTTGAAATGCTGAAACGGGCCCTCAAGGACAACTTCACACAGATGTTCATATATGGTTTCTTTTGGTGTTAAGGATATTAATATTATGTAAGCAATGACCATTCCTCCACTTGAAATATTTGATGACTTCTTTTTTTTTCTCTCCTAAAGTAAGGGTTTTTGGAGTACCATATGATTTTTATTCTTATAGAAAATCCACAAAAATGTTAAAATAAAAAGCCTTTTAAATTTATTATGCTTTAATTAAATTTTTTTTTTTGCACCAGGATATTCATCAGGCCGAAAACCAAATGATTAATTTTTCGGGTACTGCAAAGACACACAAAGTGGACTACCCTCCCAAGCAAACAAACTCTATTCCTATCTTCTAGTGAGTATCGAGCCCGAAAGATATGGTTAAGAGATACACACCCTCATCTATCTTTGTGCCAACTTTGCGTTGGTAATTTCTTTCTGATTTAAAACATCAACTCTATTGATTTGATTTATTTATTTGTTCTTAGGACATCAGTAGCTCAATCAACATAATAATGTTTGATCTTTTAATTTGAACATTTAAATTATTGGATGAGTTACTTGTTCAACTGCAAGTTCATAAATTTATTTATTTATTAAACTTATCCTCACATCCTAGTTTAGTATAAGATAACATGCTTAAATAAAACTTACAAAAATATAACCACTTATATATTATTAAAGGGTGTTCATGAATTTAGTTTTGGAGGGTTCTAGAAAAATTGAAAAACTTTAGAGGGTAAACCTTATCCAAAATCCACCAAAATCCCTATTTTCTAATCATCCTAAATTGTGGGATAGATTTTTATCATACTTTTATTTAATTTACTATTTTATTCTTAATAAATTACTATTTATAACTATTTGTTTTTAATTTTTATCCCTAATATTCGAAAAAATAATAAAATTATAAAAATATATACTATACTCTCCAAATCACTATTTCTTAAATTAATTTAACTAATAAACAAGAAAGAATTAAAAAAATTTAAACACTCTTTTCATTTGGCCTTTTTTTCCATAATTTTTTTCCCTTTACCTCGTAGCTAGCAAACACACCCTAAAAAAAAAAAAACTAACTCAGCTGCTCATGTAAAGTACAATTATGAAATAAATGTATCCTAAGAAATCAAGTATGAAATAAATGTATCCTAATAAACCAGAGCAAATATTCTTGAGTTGTTACTCAAATACCAGCTCCATTAATTTCTTTTTCGATTATACTACTGCACACCAAAATCAACTATTAAAGTCAACAATCAGTATAAAATATATATTAAAATACAAACATATATTGAAAATAAATTAAAATACACATATATTTATATACAAATACATTAATAACTGATTTTAGTGTGCAAATAATATTTTTGTTTTATTTTCCTAGTAAAACTCACAAGCCTAAATCCAATTAAAAAGTTGGGTGTGCTTGGTGGCTATAGTGAAAGAGATGTTATACCACACTATTACTGCTAACTAACGTCAATGTGCTATACAATAGGGTTACTAAGAACCATACCTTAATTTTTAACCATTAATTCCCAATTTTTTCTAATGCGTGGCAAACAAGCCCCTAATGCTGCTAGATTACCCTACACTGTTATAAAAAGAGTCACCAGGGTTACATTAACCTTAGTGCTAATTACGCTAAATTAACCCAATAATAATTGCTTTGATGATGGAAGCACAATAATAAAAAACTATAGGGGAAAAAAATAAAGTATGATTAATACTAATAGTACCATTAAAGCAAGAAATAATGTAGGGAAGGAAGAAAAAGAAGGGCTAAAGCACTTTCATTGGTCCCATATCATGTCCCCTCACTAGCCTCTTTGATGTGATCTCTCCAAATTTCAATTAATTAATTTTTTTTTAACTAATTTCCCCCCTTGCTTCCACTGCTATTCTATTGTCTTCTTTCTTCTCACCCCACCAAAGAACCTTCCCCTTTCTTCACAAAAACAAATAGTAGATGAGTAGTTATCAATAGCACACATATGTCCACAAGCAAAGGAAAAGATATAGTAGAGGGATCGTCAAGATCTCCTACTGATGATGGTGGTGGTGGTAGTGATGATCGGATTCAACCGCAACATCAATTGCCGTTGAGCCGATATGAGTCCCAAAAGAAGAGAGATTGGAACACTTTCGGCCAATACCTTAGGAACCAACGGCCTCCAGTGCCGCTTTCTCAGTGCAACTCCAGCCATGTCCTTGAATTTCTAAGATATTTAGATCAATTTGGAAAAACAAAGGTACACTCACAAGGTTGCTTGTTTTTCGGGCAGACCGAACCACCAGGACCTTGCACATGCCCTCTCAAACAAGCCTGGGGGAGCCTTGACGCTCTCATAGGCCGATTGAGAGCGGCATATGAGGAAAATGGAGGTCTACCCGAGACAAACCCATTTGCGAGTGGAGCCATAAGAGTTTACCTACGAGAGGTTAGGGACTCACAAGCCAAAGCAAGAGGAATCCCTTATAAGAAGAAAAAGAAGAAGAGAAATCTAATCAATAATAAGGCCAACGGTGACACCACTACTACCTCAAGCTTACCAGCTTTGCAGTAAAGTTATCATCAACATCCCTTTTGAATTCCCCTTCAAGAGCTTATGGTAATTTCTTTTTGTTACTGTTTTGGATTTGATGCTGTTTTCAGAAGTTGACATGGAAAAAGAAAAGGGTGTTTTCAAATGTTGATTGAATCATTCATTGATGTTATGTATGTGCATATTAATGACAAATACTAATTCCACGGTTCAAACTCTGATGAGGTTGATCGTTTGATCATTGAATTTTCAACACCACAATTTCATCAAACACAGTATGATTTTTAAAATACTTATTTTTTTTATATAATTATAATTTAATTGATTTGGTTCGACCCCACGGATATTTCACAAAAAGAGTAGAGATTTTCCCCCAAAACTTTAATTTTGTTCCATTCATTGTCTTCATTATATTAAACCCTAAGCTCCATGGTCCTCAAAACCCTAAATGGCATGTATATAACATGTATATATACCTGTATACAGTATATATATACATTCATTTTTCTTTCAAGATTATACTGAATAAGCATGGAGTAGCAGGGACTTCCAAAGACACTTGCATACGTTTGCTCTATTGGTCCCTTTCACATGCAAAGATGATAATGTTACCATGGTTTCATTCTTTATTAATTAATTAATTAATTATATATTATATATTTCTCTCTGCTTCTTATATTATATTATATTAGCTTATAATATTAATAATAAGTTCGCTGCTTCACATAATCTTACTTATTTTGGGATTTGCACTATCTTATTGCGCCCTCCACAGAACAAATACTAAACCAAATTAAATAAGTTTTTTTTTTAAGAATAAATTTGATTCACGAATTGATTTGCTGGTTAATAAAAATTGTTCTTATATTACTATATATAGGGGGTAAAAGAATAAAAGAAAGGACATTTCTTTCAAATAATTAAGATCTATGGTTGTGGGAAAAATTAGATGCTGTTTCATGAGGCCTTGTCTGCTGGTGGCATAATCTATAATAACATATCATCTTGGTACGAAAAATCTCTTTTGTTTTCAAAAACTTTTGTCTCATTCTAACGAATTTTGTTTTGTTTTGTTCCTTTTCTCTTTTTCCCATTTCTAACCAATGGATAATAATTGTACTTTCTTTTTTATTTTTTCATGTATGCTTTTATCTTCTGATTATGTTTGAATGAATATATATTCTCCTTTTTTCTTTTTTGTCATGTTATCTATATGTATTTTAATTTGTAACCATTGTACATGAATTACACTGTTTCTCGCATTACCTAACTGTGCTAATTAAGGACCTGAGTCTCTACAACCATGGATTTTTTGTTCCATTAATAGGTACACACCATGCCACCTCAAATGTGTTTGTAACTAAAATATATATATAAGTTTGTGCTCAGATAAGAAGACTATTGCTTTTGTGACCATACTCTATATTGTCTTGCATTTTTTATTTTATGGGGCAATTAATAGAAATAATAGACATTTCTTTAGGTGAAAACATCTCAAAATACTTTTAGTTTGTATTTTTATTTTTTGTTTTTTGTTTTTGATAGATGAAAATAACATCATTTTATTATTTATTGTATTTTTTACAAAATCCTAAAAATAAAAAAGGTAAATCAAATGCATCCTTCACTATTTAAAAGAAATACTTTGATGTTCCTATATAGCATATTGGACCATACATGTTTTTGGAGTAATTATATATGAGTACTCATTTAAGAATTTTACATGACTTTTAACTAGTTTAAATAAAAATTTATAATGGATTGAACTATAAGAACATGTAAAGATTGATCTTATTTCAGACATGCAAATTAATTTTCAAGCATACACATATATTAAGAGTAGTGTATTAAGTGAGAAGGTGTAAAAACAAATCTTCATTGGATGGCAACATATATATAATCAAGATTAATTTGGCAAATAAATATGAATATTAATTTGAATTATGCTACTAAAAGAAGTTTCATTTAATTACAAGGTTTTTCATTTAACTAACTATAACTCTATTAGTGTATTTTACAAACACTATTTGAGAGTTTATTAGCTAGGCATTGTATATATAATCCCATTTAAATAGATCTCATACATGTATTACGGTTTTCTAATTGAATTAAGCTCCTATACATGTATAGGACTTGGATGATGACTTTAATTAGCCGAAGAAGTCAAGGAATTGGAGCTAAATGAATGAATACTTCTTACGATGAATACAAAGACGGATTCCTTGGGTGGGTCAAGATTTTAAGCATTCCATGGTGTTTATGTGTCAAGAAGCTAAGCTAAGTGTATTTTGTTATTCAAATGAGAATCTAAAAATCCAGTTGAGGAAGGAATTTGAGTAAACCTTATTGGGTAAGTTTCTATCTGTGTTGTATTCACTTTATTATGATGATGAAGAATTTTTATATATGTTTTTCATAATTAATATATTTAGTACTAAAACATGTATATGTGTGTGAAAATTATCTTATTTTATGCCCCAGTATTATGTGATGCATGTAAGTAATTATCTTCTTGCTTTTTCGATGGAAACTAATTAATAAATAGCATTAAAATGTTGCTATTGTACAGTGATATGATTATACTTGTTGTTATATCGTATATATGCACATAATTTGTATATATGCACAGAATTTGTCCGCCGTTATACATATCAATATCATGCATGAATGTTCAAGACATGTATATATGTGCTTACTATATCCTCATACTCAGTTATACTTGCATGGCCAAATATATGCATACAAAATACATCCCATTTAAAATGAGTATAATAATAATTATTATTATTACTATTATTTACAAAGTATATGGTTTGATGATAAAAGAATATATAATGTAACCATACATTCTATATAGGAAAACTATAGGGAAACTACATAATTTTTATAGGAGTAAATATTTAACTTGGTACTCGAATAATTTTAGTTTTTGGATATTTTGTTCTCAAATAAATTTTTATTTTGAGTAAACTACTAAAATATTACTCTAAAATTTGCATAGCTTACAAAATGAACTCAAAAGATGTTAATGATAAATAAACTTTTAAATAATTTAAAAATACAATAAAAAAATTAAATATTAGATATATATTTAAAATAATAGTTTTAGAAATCAAATTTTGATTAAAAAACTATTATTAAAATCTTTAAAATTTGTTAATTTGTTGTCAAGTGAATTTTTTTAAAAAATTTTTTATCGTGAATGACCACATTTTTTGAAAAATAAAAAAAAAATCTAGATCAAATTTTGCTCTAAATTTTTTTGTATATTTTTTAAATATTTATTCAAATATTTTTTCAAAAAAATTAGATTTAATGGATGAGTTATTTGCTAAATATATTTTTTTGTTCTTACAAAAAGTATAATATTTATTGGTTCTTTTTGTTATATTTTTAAATTTTTTAGAGTTTTTGTCGATCAAATCTTTTACGATTTTTTTTGTCAGCAATTACATCTTTCGGATACCGAATTTGCAGTTAATCATTTTTATAATTTTTTAATTTTTAAGAATTACTTCAAATAAATTAGTTTCAATCAAATTTTTAATATACGACAAATAAATTCTAACAAATTTTATTATAAGACAATTAAAGTATACTATCTAAAATTTCTTGAGAACTAATTTGTATGTTTAAGATCTTACTACTAACTAATGAAACAATCGAAATCAATTGAAAAATATTTTTATCACATTTTAAAAAATAAAAAAATTACACTTCTAAAACTTAAAAATTATATATTTTACTATTCTTGTATGAGTAGTATCAAGAAATGAGATAATAAATAGAATTTAATTATTAGTATAGTATATGACAGGTAAAGTACTAAAGTTTACACATTTTTTTAATTGATCAAATTAAAAAAAGGTTTCTAATAATGAATTAAAAAATTAACTATAATATGCTAACATGAGAGTATATAATCAAATAATTTGTACTATTAGTACATTTAAATGAATCTTGTTATGTATATCAAAATATTTTATATTCTTAAGAAAAAAGTAGTAGTTCACATATTTTCGATTCCAATAAATGTGAGTGGATATACTACAATTGATAGAAAAATAAACTAATTAAAGTGTCTAAAATAATTTAAAATTTTTTTAGTCTCTTAAAAGTGTTTTAGGTGGTAAACTTTTATTTATTAATCAACCACGTATATATTTAAATAAGTATAATATTGTGTAGGTCGTGTGTTCTATATTATTTGAATTTTTGGTTAGTTTATATTCCAATTAATAATTAATGACCGATCATAATTATTATTTTAGAATACATGATCCGAAATATTACCTTCTTTTTGTTGGGAGTATCCCCACAAATATGTAACATGATGCCCCCACATAGGTGCAAATAATGCAAGTGGGTTAACATTAAAGTCATCGGATACCTCTGCTCCCCTCATCAATTTTTTTAATCAATGTATTTGACTTGATCACTCCATTTCCCTTAATTAACTCAATGATTAAGGCCTTCCTTTCAATTATCAAGCTCGATTTGAAATTAAAATCTTGTCATGCACTTATGTCTATATGTTTTAGGTGGAGATATATATCATGAATAGTCTAGCTTTTAATTTAATTATAATAATTAATTAATTTTACACACACATTCTAACCAACTGAAATTGATGGAGTAGTTAATTTATTCATCTATTTAAATAACTATTGAAAATTCAAATTCTGTACGCGATAAATTTTTAAATGTAGTTCAAATTCACAATGAATTAATTATTTCTCTGTCAAACTAAAATAAACAAAAAAAATCTGTTAATTTTAAATTTAATTAGTATATATTTAGATACAAAATTGGATATATCTTATCTAAATATCCTTAATTCTTAAACTAATAGATATTACAAAGTTGAAGGATAATATACCGGTAGATTTATCTAATCATTTTTGCACTTATAGTATATTTTATTTGAATATATTATTAATTAAGTTGTCAAATTCAATTTCAAATAATAAATATACTATAAAATTGAGGAAAATTCCAATAGATAAATTTATTTGGTAATTAATACTATTCCCTTATATTAAATTTTTTATCCAGTTAAAAAAATAAAAACATAAAAAAATTCATTTTTTTAACTATAAATATTTTAATATTATAAATTATTTTTATTTTTTTATTAAAAATTTAAAAATATATAATAATAAAAATATAATTATAAAAAATTAATAAAAATAATAAAAAATAAAAAATAAATTGTGTTTTTTATTAATATTATTTTTTTGTTAGAGTAAATACAAAATATATTAATTAGTACTTCTGAACATAATATTTTTGTTTTTGAATTATATTTTAAGTGGGAATGGGATTTCGCTAAATTAAAGTATTACCTAAAAACCTAGATATTGGTATCCTATAATGTATGGCATCTAGCCATGACCAATTAAATATATTTTCTAAATTTGTAAGATAATTTATCATATAAGCTATGTCCAATGACGTTCCTAGTTATAGGTATTTTCAAAAATGAAGATAATGCAATGATGACACATAGAGCGTAAAAGAGGGGACGAAGATAGCATGCATTATATTTATAGGCTCTATATACTAATACAGATTAATAAACTAAACTAAATTATTTTCTTAGATTAGTAGTGACAACATATATATTCAGTTCTTGGATTGAAATGGTGAGAGACCTAGCATTGTCAAATTACTGCTATATATTTGGTTTCTAGTTCTTTGTAATATTTGAGGGAAGATTCTGTTGCATGTAAAAGAGATCTTATTATCATAGATAGGAATACATATACTTTCTTTTATTTTTTCTTACAATATTATTTTTTGTCATAAATTACTTTTTTAAAAAATCTAAACAGATAAAAAGGACATAAGTCGTTATATTTCTACATTTTCATCACTTTTAGAAGATGAAATATAAGTGTAGTTTATCCTAGAAGTGATATTTAAAATGAGATTTAGTATTATGCTTTTTAAAAGTTGTGGTTGGTGATTAACAGGTGTTTAGGATAAGAATTTATGCTTATAATAAAGCGATAGTTTTCTATACTAATTTTGAGCATAGATAACAATTCGTATTATGGTGTATTTTTTTTTTCAAAAATATTTGATAATTAAAAAATTTAGTCAAAATTAACTAAAATTTGTTTTATTTAGTATTTATTAATTACTGTAATAATTAACGAATATTAAATAAAATAAATTTTAACTAATTTTTTATTTCTTTAGTATTATATTGATTTTTTTATAGTACATTTCTTATGAGAAGATCGAGAGAAGAGTTAGAAAATAACTGAAATAATGAATATTTTTTTCCCTCTCGGGTGATGCAATATAATATTTTATTATATATAAAAAAAATATGTGATAAAAGATATTATATAATAAAAACTTACATACTTGATAATATTGTTTGAAAAAAATTATGAAAATTCATTTCTATAGATTTGATCCGAAAAGGAAAAATTATAATAAAGTGAAAATTCAAGAAAATATCATACTATATTATTAGGAGATTTAAGTATTTTGATTATATTATTAAGAGGATGGTAAAACAAAGGATGGTGTAAATTATATGATTCAAAAGGAAGAGGTAAAAATGGAGGACTTATTTGAACTTTTAAAAGAAAGTACCTTTAAAGCGATGATGATGATGAAAGCCAAACCATTTTCATTCTTTATTAAATTTCCCCCCTATTATTATTAGTTAAACATGGTATTATTATTATTATGATTTTGAGAACAAGATCGAAGTAATTGGTTAGACTGAATTAATCGAAATTGATTATTATATTACACCGATTTAATTTAGAATAAAAATAGATTGTCAGTGAATTAGCCAAAAAATTAAATCGATTAAAAAAAAAGGTAAAATGCTCAAATCAACCTAATTTTTAATAGTTAACATATTATTTGGTCATATTTGGTTCAATTTCTATTGAATCTCGGTCCAATCTTTAAACTTTTGAATTTCTAACAATATCGATTTAATTTTTAGAATCTTTATATCTATGACAAAAATAACTTTAAAATATATGAATGACAAATAAAGCTTCGAATGTAACATCCTAATATACAAGTTTTTATACTTGAGTCGTAAGTTTTCGATACTAAAGTGGCACGACTCTCAAAGTAGATCTTTAATACATAATTGTATATATATTAAAAGGAAATATTAAACGAGAAGTCTAAAAAGGAGTAAAATAAAATTACGAAGACGGATACTCACGTGTCGACAATAAAAAAAATGAATCGTTGATTGAAAGCAATATAAAAATAAAACTGTAGGGAAGAATAAGATAAAGACAGAATGTAGATATGTAATATAAGTAAATAGCCACTAGTCGCGACCCGCGAAGTTTAGGCCGGCTAAGGTACAGAATAAAAGCAATTTGACAACATTAGGTCCTATCTCTCCCAAAATATACATAAGGGCCTCTATAGGCAAGTTTTCAAAAGACTAAATACATAGCATAAGATTTTCTAGAACAAAAGCGGATAGAATTTAGGCAAAATATAAACAAGAGAATTCAAAGGTCTTCGTCGTCTTTCAGAAAAACCATAGCTCACTGCTGAGCACCTGTACCTGTATCTAAAAAACAAAATATATATACGGAATGAGAACCCCAACCCATGGATTTCTAGTACAGTAAAAGTGCCAAATAAATACAATGTTCTATAATATAAATTCACTAGGCATCCTAAATTTCTTATCTTGTCATATCCAACCTAAATTTTCACTAATCCATAACTTGGCAAACATCATAGGGAATTTTAATTTTAACCCATTATCCTTCATACATTCACTATCTTCCAACCAAATAATCCAAGGACCGAATCAAACACAAACAATACAGACAATTAACACACAAGTAAGGCAAGTAGGGCAATTAGCAAATATTCAGGAAACATGTACAATTAGGCAATCCAAAGCAATTAAGCAAACCCAAACAATTCAAAACAAATGCATATAATATATGTCTATTCTATTGGCCGTGAGCTCACGTGTCAGTTAACTGCCAGAACCCGACACACCTAGTAGCTAACCCAGATATCGTCTCTCTGTTGCGTATAAATATCATTAGAGGGAATACGTGCCCTGTCACCATTAGAAGGTATATGTACCCTATCACCATTAGAGGGTATCGGTGCCTTGTCACCCTTACAACTAGAGAGAAAAATACAAACATACTCTTTTCAAATCTCTTTTAATTCAACCCAAACTTTACCAATTCAGCATTAACCAGATTCTAACTTCCTTATTCAATCCAAAACCCACCAATCCACCATTTTCATGAATCTCAAATCAACAATTCAATTCAAACAACATCCAATCTTTCAAGTTCAATAATCAACACAACTTATAAGCACACAATAACTATCCAACACCAATATCAATTTCCTTCAAACATTCTCTACTCACATCAATCTATCCAATCATATCATTCAAACTTAATCCTAGGGGGCATTTAACCTATGAATTCACATCATACCACACGGTACTTAAATGAAACTTAAAACCGTACCTTAGCTTATTTCTCGTAAAACCCAAAAGCACCTCAAGGTCAACGTTCCTCAAGAGTCCACCACCCCAAGACCTCTCCGAACCGAATCTCAGTCGCCAAGGTCCAACAATCAAGCCTCTCACATCATCAATGTACTCCAAATCAACTATCTAAACCATATATATTACTACAATTAATATCTAAACTCAAAATCTCAGCAATTCTACAAGAGGGCTAAGGTTCTTACCTTGAATGTGCCTTAATAAAAAAAAAGTCCGCTAATTCCTCAAGTCAATTTGATTCTAAAACATCAAATTAATCAAGAATCTCAACACCCAAAGCTACCAAATTTTCGAATTATAGAAGAGAGGACAGAAGCTAGGAATATAGTTTTCTCACCTTGTTATATACTGGGCTTTGTAGAGAATTCTGAGACGAATATGTGGCCGCTGACAGCCTTGGATTATATGCTTGGGCTTTTGGCCCAATACGGGCCTGATTTGCCTGGTTCGGTCTGTTCGGCTCGTTCAGTTCAATTTTACGCCAAATTCTTTAAAATTAATGTCAAAATTCTCATTTTAATTTTCTCTATCATTTTAAACTTTAAGAATCACATTTCTAATTTTCTAGAATAAATTATAATTTAGGAATTAATTATATATTAATTAACCAGATTTTACATCAAATGATTTAAAAATGTGAGTAATATCACGGAAAAAAATTCTCATTTTCTATAAATAGTGTCATAAAATTATTTCTCTCAAAAGTTTAAGTTTATAAGAGAAAAATGTATAAATAATTATATTTTTAACAAATAATAAACGATTATTGAATTTAGCATTTAATTTATGCATTTTATTTGAATTGTTGTGAAAATATTTGGATAGATAATTATCTAAAAGGCACCTAAAAAAATCAAGCAAATATAATTCGACGTAAATTTTTTTTATTTTTCTAAACAATTTTATTCATTACGAAAAAAATTAACGAAATTCACTTTATGTAAAATAATCAAATCTTAGAATAAAAAAATCTTATTTTTTTAATAATATTTTTTAAAGATCACATCAAAATATAATTTTAACAATTTTTGTTAAAATATATATTTAATATATAATTATTTTGTCACATTTTTAAATATTTTTAAAATTTATTAATCGTTCATATCTTTGAATTATTTTTATCAATAATATGAATTTTTGAATATTATTTTAGTAATTTACTTTATAAATAACTTATCTTTATACATTAAACCCTAAACTCTACAGCTACTTGATATATTCAATATAATGGATTTATATATTTACTTGTAAACCTATTAAATGCACATTTAAATAGACTAAGTAGTCCAAGTTAAACTCAAAGCAAAAAATAAAATAAGCTAAAATTCTGAAGTTAACTAATCGAATAAATATTTATTTTAGACCATTTTGTTATCTTAATTGTGGGGGTGACAAAGCAAATTAGTCCGTCCTAATTCGCTCCGTTTCATTTAGACTCGTGTTATAAAATGGAGCAAACTAGCTCGTTCTGCTAATTAAAATAGATTCAAAATGCTAATTCGTCTTGTTTTATGGCAGATTGGTGGGTCGACCGGCTAGTCCGCTTGACTTTTTAAAAAAAAATTAAATACAAATAAAAAATTAATTTATAATATAATTTCTTTTATTATCTCTTTTTCTTTTAATTTTTAACTTCAATAAAATTATTTAAAATAATATTTATTAATAAAATTATTTGTTATTTTAAAAAATAAATTATATAATTTAAATATATATACAAAATTATAAAATAAAATAAATAAAAATAATAATTTTTTACAAAAAAAATTGAAAAAAGGCGGGTCGAATCCGTATAGATCATTTTCCGATTTAATGAAAGTACATTGCTCAAACCTTCTTCGAATTTAATGAAAGAAGATGTTAGGTCTTTGAAATAACTTCACACCAGAAAATTCTTGTCCTTCAAGGATTACATCAAACAGGTGTCACAATTTACTTAAATTTCTCTTTATCAGCTGTTTCATGGGCTTTTTTAAAAAAATAAAAAAACATCATTTTTACTGATATGATTAAAATTTAAATGTTTTACCTTTTTAAGTATTGTTTTGTTATTATGCAAGCAAGTATTATTTTATAGTAAAAAACTGCCTAGCAAAGGAAGAGTGCTATGGGGCAGCCCTTGCCAGCGCAATAACAACAATAGATGTTTATAAATATATAGATTAGAGAAATTTTTAAATTTAATATAGAAATCTTTAAATTTAGACTATATATTTAAATTAATATGAAATGAGATAAATGTTGATTTAGTAGTTATTTTAAAAAAAAGTCTTATTTGTCTTTTTTTAAATAAATAACAAAAGTTTTAGTTGGCTTTTTTTAAATAAATAAAAAAGTCTTATTTGGTATTTTTATTTAAAGTATAATATAGTTTTTAGAGATTTTTATATGGTAGATGTTATTGGTAGTGGTGGATAAAATTTTATGTAAAATATTTGTATTTAGGCTAATTGTTGTAGTTTATTATGTGGCGATGGATGGTGATTTATGATTGATTGATAGAGTTTTAGGAATTTTTATGTAATAGATATTATTGTTAGTCGTGGTTTAAATTGAGCTTAATGTCGACATTACAGAGAATTGGGATGGTCTTATGTTCGAGGAGGAATATGGACTCAAGAGTAGAGGAACCTCCTGGATGCATTGTTGCCTTATTTAGATGAGCCTGGTTTCACACACGTAGCTCAAGTTGGAGATTTTTACTTCAACAACTGGCTCATGTTGGCCTTTGTCGAGAGATGGCGTCCAGAGACTCATTCATTCCATATGTCGTGGGGTAAGTGTACCATCAATCTTCAGGATATTGCTTATCACCTTGTCTTGCAGATGTATGGGGAGAGGATAGGAGGTTGCAGTCGTGATTTGATAAGGCATACACTTGGAGCATTGCCACCGTCTGGAGCCACGGGAGAGTGTGTGGTAGGCCGAATCTTTCACTATTAAGATGACGTGCTTGAAAGCTCACCAGATACAGATGCCAATGGATGTTGCACCAGATGTACTTCGGTAACATGCACGTTGTTACATACTCAAATTGATCATTGGATTACTAATGACAGATAAATCTAGCGCAACCGTACATACTAGATGAATCCCATTAATTGCTAGTTTTGAGATATGCAGGCAGTACTCGTGGAGTTCTGCCATACTCGCTTGGACTACCACTCTTTGTGCATGACTATCAATTCAGAGGTGGGTGACTTGGCTAGATTCATCCCACTAATTGTATTTAGCAACCTCAGAAGCTGGTTGTACAACGCTTCTCAATTCCATAGATTTGAGCAATTACTTTTTGTTTCGCCATCCAAACCTTCCTATACGATGGGTTAAATCTGTAGCTCTACTCCACTATCCCTTGTAATACTCTAATCGAAACAGAGTAATTACCAACATTGATTAATATGTCAATCGTTTTTGAAAATCTTACAACAATAACATGATAAACATATAACCATTTTTTCAGAAAAATATATGAAAAAAATTTAAAAAGTTTACCTTCTATAACGGAAAAGATAACTCTACAGATTAGGTTGCTGTCGAGATTTGAATGATCTTGAGACATTGTTAGCGTCAAGTATGTGTGCATAGTCTAGTATTTATGAACCTTCCAAATAACTAAGATTCTACTGATATGCAACCCGAATGCTCCACCGACAACCAACAACATAATATCTGCACCAACAATAATATTTCAGATAATCAGATTCAACCACCTCATACTCTACACTCCGACAAATGCTGCAGTTCTTGATGTCTAGATGAATAGACTCTCTACTGTAGAATCTATGTCAACCTTTAGCTCTATATTCCCATCTGTGTTATAGTTATCAATGCTGCTCAGACAAAAAGGAATTGGCTTCACTTACATAGCATTTAGGTCCAATGTCAAATAATAGCTTGGAACTTGGGCTCGACTAGAAAGTGGTAATGGTAGTGGCAATATGTGCCATGAGGAAGTAAAAGACGATAGTTAAGTTTTTGAAACAAATTTTGTATCATCATCGCTATTAATATCAGAACTATATTGGACCCCTTTTTGTCTGACTCGGACTCTGTCAAAAACAAATTATCATCAGATCAACCATTTGGAGAGCACATCAAATTCTTGTGGCAGATTCAGTTCTTCCTAGGCCACTCCCACCTGACTAGGTCTTACTTAGGGGTGTTCAAAAAATAACCAAAATGTGGTTAACCGGTTAAAAAATCATAACCACATTTTGGTTAACGAGTTTAATAAAACAATTTAAAAACCATATTCATATTTTTTAGAATTGGTTAACCAAAACCAAATAAAAAAAAACGATTTTTAACCGGTTAACCAAAACCAAAACCAACTTAAAACTAAAACCTAAATCAAAACCTGATTTCAAATTCACTCTTCGTCTTCGATACTTCGACAAAACCCAATTCTCCAGTTCGCCACCGTCAATAGTTCTTCTCCTCCGCCTCTCGCCAGAGCTCGCTGGTGGCTCGTCGGACCTCTACCTCTTCGATTCTTCACTTTGATTCGCGACTCTATCTCTCTGCCTCAACCTCCCATTTGCGACTCTGTCTTCACTTTGCTTTGCCTGAGTAACTCTCTTTTTTGGTTCTCTTCTTCTTTTGTTGGTGGCTTGCCGGAGCTCATCAATTGAGGTAAACCCCCTCCTTGCCTTTGGTTTTGAGTTCTGAGTTGGATTTGTTATCTGGGTTTTTCCTATTTTGTTGATTTGTTCTGTTTTGTTTCTTCATTAGTATACTTCTGACTTCTTTATTTTAATGGATTGAAAATGTGCATATTTTAAATCTCTCAGTATTGAACTCTTCATTTCAATGGATCCTACTGTAAGTTTCTTTTTCACTGTGGTTCACTTTTTGATTTGTTAAGACTTAATTAATTTGTATGAATTGAATGGAGAATTGTTGTTCTAATTATCTGTCTCATTGAATGGAGAATTGTTGTTCTGGCTGCTGCATTATGTTGTGTTTCTGCACCATTAAACTATAAATTGAATGGAGAATTGTTGTTCTAATTATATGTCTCATCATGCATTATTCACTCTATTGCAACTTTACAGCTTCAAATTTCTTCACTCGGCAACAATTTTTATTCTAATCTTAGAAGCATAATAACTAAACTTTTAGCATTCATTTCACAGAACTTGGAATATAATGGTCTTTTCTAATAACAAAGAAAATATTGTATAGAAAGTAGAACTAATGAACTCAAGTTCTTTCAGATATACTAATTTCTTAATCTAAAGTTAATTAGCTCAAAATTTCAACAAATTTTCCATCAGCTTGTATAAAAAATAATTTGTGATCAGGTTAAGATTTCCATTACTAAATTTTCATCATTTTAGTTTGGTGGGAGACTTTGACACCTTTTGCTAGTGGTCTAGTATTCTAGAAAGCTGAATTCCTACTGGGTATGATAAGCTACACTTCTATTCATGGGGAAAACACTTGATATGCTTTCATTTTAATATGCTTTCATTTTTTATCCATTCTTTTTAATATGCTTTCATTTTTAAATATAAATAGGTATTAATCCTTATTGATTAGGTCAGCTATTAGAACATGATTAGGTCAGCTATTAGATTTTAATCCTTATATGAACAATACAGGTTGCTTCTGTTTTGCTTAATAATGATATACTTTGGATGTGCTTCTAGCAATTGTTTTAGAAAGGATCAGTATTTGTATGCTTAAATCAGTTATTTTGTTGTAATTAAAAGTTCTAATACAAAGTGAAGATAAAACAATTTCCTATTCTTTTATCTTTTTTTATGCGATCATTCTCAATAATTAGTTATATATAAAATCTATCGAAAGCAAAAGCAAGTAATTTTGGTTTCAGACCCCTATTTTTACTGTTATTAAACTCTATAGTTATATTTAATTGTGTTGGTTCTGTTTTATCTATGGAAAAAAAGGTAACAGAGAATGCATTTTTGTTCATTTTTCAAATTATTTTATTTGGAGAGATACTTCATTGTATTTTGGTGTGATTTATGACTAATATTTAATTTGTTGAAAGAACAAAAAGTGTCTAATTGTGTGTCATAGAAGAAGAATGACTTAATTTTAACAAGCAACTGAATAACTGATACATGTCTATAATTTACTATAACTTTTTTAATCCCATAAAATATAGTGGTCAACAAAAGAAGCTTATGTTCTATACTCCTATTCCTGTTTTTATATCAGATTGGAACATTTGATGGCTTGGATTAGAATATACTAATGAATAATAACTGCATTGTCATCATTTGGTAGTGCATTCTAATATAATAGCTAAACTAATAAGTAGTACAACATCCATATGGTTTATCTCCTTTGGTAGGAAAGTAACCAGAGTTGCATGTCATCATTTGGTAGTGCATTCTAATATAATAGCTAAACTAAGCCTTGTATTCAGTGGGATCAACTATGTAGATAGCACGATGCCGTTGTACTTTGTATAAAATTATATATGTGTTTACCTTGTTATATTTAAAAGGAAATGAAAGCAAACCCAGTTTAGTAACAAAAAATATAAACAAAAAAATATAAAAAGGAAATGGAAGAGGGTCATTAATGTATATGTTATCCATTAGGCATTAGCACGTATATTGTTTATATTGTGAACATCAACATTTTGAACACCCTTGGAATCAGTTTCAAAGTATACGTATATATTGTTTGAACTTGGCTTTGTGCTTGATAACTTTGCTTTGTTGAAGTATTTAATAATTAGATTTTATGGCTTCTTATTCAAAATGAGGTAGCCGATCGTGATATTCCCATGTCAGAGTCTGCAGAGCATTCGGCTTCTACATTACCTCCTCTCCCAACCACATCATCTGAATGCAAAAATCGATCAACAGTTTGAGACCACTTCAAGAGAACATCTGATGATGAAAATAAGGTTCAATGTCAACAATGTTTGAAAGTGATCAAGTGCAGGAATGGAACAAGTGCAATGAGATCACATTTAAAGATTTGCATAAGCAATCCCGATTCAGATAGAGGCAAACGATAGAAAACAGGCAATCGCCTAGCCCAGAAGCATATAAGTGGGTAGGTTTGATGCAAAATATGCCCGAGAAAAATTGATATCAATGTTTGTTCGTGTGTTTGATTGTTCATTTCATTGATGTGGATTGGAAGTTGCAAAAGAAAATACTAAATTTTTGCCAAGTCACCGGCCACACGGAAGAGATTATGGCTCAAAATGTTGAAGCTTGCTTGAATAGTTGGAAGTTGAACAAGATCTTGAGTTTGACATTTGATAATGCATCGTCTAACGATGTAGGAATTATGTATTTAAAAAGAAGGCTGATTTCTTGGAAGAGTTCAGTTTTGAATGGAGAGTATCTCCATATGCGGTGTTGTGCACATATTTTAAACCTGATTGTGAAGGATGGATTGAAGGAGATTGATGATTCGGTCGCCAAAATTTGGGATGCTGTTGATGCGTGAGCATCTTTCCTATCTTTTCCTAGTGAATTTGCATCTAATTTGTTGAGTTTAATAAAGAATTAATTATCTTTTAGCCAATATGGATGCTACTTTGAGTCTTTTGCAATTTTGTTTATTTTAGGTAGCATTCGGCTGAATTTGATGGAGTTTCTACAGCACAAGAACAAAAGGAGATGGCAGCGAGGAGCGACACATACGCGTACGCGTGATTTGGAGCTTTCCATGGCGACGCGTACGCGTGACCGACGCGTCCGCGTGACTCGCGAAAAAGACCATCGACGCGTACGCATGACATGCGCCACGTGTAGAAAATGTAGAAACCGCTGGGGTTGATTTCTGGGCCCCATTTTAGTACCCAAGTTAGGCACGGATCCAGTGAAGCCAAGTGGTCCCCACGTTACAAGACGCGGAGTAGTTAGTTAATTCTGATTTAAATTCAAATTTGAATTTGAAAATAGGAAAAGATATTATTTTTAATTTTAGATAATTAGATTTTAAATTCATTAGGATTAGTTATAAATAGGAATTTAGATGCCATCAGATTGGAACTAGGTACATTTTACCAGAATCTTAGTTTTCTTCTCTGAACCATGAGCAACTAATCCTTTATTGTTAAGGTTATGAGCTCTGTCTATTTGTATAGATTGATTCGTTTGCTCTTTCTAATTTAATTCATGTTTTGATTTATATTTCAATAATTGTTTTCGTTCTTTATTTTATGAATTTGGGTGGAACGGAAGTATGACCCATGTTCTAATTGAGTTCTTGTAAAACTTGGAAAAGCACTTTACTTGAAAAACAGCTTGAAAACATATTATCCTGAATTTCTAATTGTTTGTATTTAACGGGATACCTGACATATAATCCCCTTATTTTTGTATAATTAGGATTCTTGTGGCATATAAACTGGAATTTGATCATCACCCTCTAATTGGAATTAATTGACCAAGGAATTGGCAGTTAATGAATTTTAGAGGAAACTAGGAAGGTCTAAGGAATTAGGGTCTAGTCACATATAGTTTGCCATGAATTAAATCTTGCATGATTAAAATCGTTAGTAAGAAAAATCAATCCAAAAAATAGATAACTATGAAACTTTAACTGTTTTCTCCATATTTTATTCCCAACTCATCGCTGCTTGCTTTCTGAAATTCTTAATTTACTATTTAATGCTCTTTAGATACCAAAACACTCTTTTCTATTTGTCTAACTAAGCCAATCACTTAACCATTGTTGCTTAGTCCATCAATCCTCATGGGATCGACCCTTACTCACGTAAGGTATTACTTGGTAGGACCCGGTGCACTTGCCGGTTAGTTTGTGGGTTGTAAATTACCGCACTAGCTGTGAAGTATGTTAGATCCTCAAATTCAAGATTAACTAGGTTCAAGGCATGTATTGCACAAGAGAATATTCCACATAAGAGTCTTGTTTGCATAGATGTTGAAACGCGATGGAACTCTACATACTTAATGTTAGTAGCAGCCTTAAAGCATCAGAAGGCATTTGAGCTATTAGAGATGCAAGACAAAAAATTTGTTAAAGAATTAAACAAGGTAAGAGGGGTACCTTCAATTCAAGTTTGGGATTATGCTAAGTCCGTCTTACCATTTTTAGAGATGTTTTACGATGCTACACTTTGCATCTCTGGATCCTCTTATGTCACCAGTAACTTGTACATGAAAGAAGTGTTTGCTCTTGGAAGGAGGAATCAACAATATCGTGATGATGATGATTTGAGCATAAGTCTTATGGCAAGTAAGATGAAAGCAAAATACAACAAGTATTGAGAAAATGCAAAAACTATTAACATGTTGTTGTTAATTGATGTAGTTCTAGATCCTTGCCATAAGTTGGATTATGTTGAGTGGTGCCTAATTCATTCTTTTGGTGCGGAAGTGGGCGGTGAATTGAAGACAAAATTGTCTTCTTGTCTTCATTCACTTAATAATTTATATCAAGGTGCAGAAGAAGGAAACTAAGATGATACCCTCTCCCAACCGAGTGCAAGTGATAAAGCCAAAGACAATTATGATCTGGGGTTATATCGCCGATCAACCAGTTGCAAATCCAATATTAAATCTGAGCTTGATCGTTATTTGAATGAAGAATGTGAGCCAGACGATAAGCCTTTGGATATTCTAGGATGGTGGAAGGTTAACTCGAATCGGTTTTCCATTCTAGCAAATATGGCACGGGACATATTGGCTATACCAGTTTCAATAGTGGCTTCTGAGTCTGCTTTTAGTATGGGGGGAAGAATCATTGATCAATATCGTAGCTCATTGACTCCTAAGATGGTAGAAGCCCTTGCATGTACCGAAGATTGGCTTAAAGGAGACTTTTTCTCTTTTCTTGCACCTGAGAATTTCGAAGAGCTTGAAAAGGTCGAGCAAGGTAAATTGAATATTAAATGTTTCTTAAATATATCATATGATTTACTTAGAAAATGTTTTAGTTTAACTTATAATTATAATTTTTTAAAATCTATAATTATAGTTTTTTTTGCATATTTGATTTTATTAGAGGACATTACTTGTTCAGTGGGTCCAGGTTCAATTGCGCTTAAGGATGACTAGAAAGTCTTGATTGTTTGTTTTATAAGTGGTGAAGAGATTAGACTTACTAAGTTAATTGTTGATGGGGGTAGCTTTCCCTAAATGAGAATTTTGGGTTTTTTTCTTGATGCTCATTCTTTGCTGTTTCTTTTAGTCTTGCAATGTATGATAAAGTTGTCAAAAATTTATGTCCACTAATCTATGATGTTATATACCTTGTCTTGTCCACATTTCCAGCTGCAATTCCTGAATTTAGGTATTGTTCGCATTTTCCTTTGTGTATGCACTTTGTGCAAGTTGATCCAGAAATGATTCTCATCATTAATCATGATAGATTAAACAGGAAATGCTCTTGGGACCATTCTTTTTCTTTTATCACCCTATTAGCCTGCTTTACCAACTATTTTTCTACCCAATATTTAATGTTTCACTTTCATTATCTTTAGTAGGTGTATGTGATAAGTATTGCCACAAAAAATTTAGAAAAGTAATTATAATTTATAATAGAAGGAATTTTATTATTTACAAATGTTATTTATATTATTTAGAAAGAAAAAAATTAATTTTTAGATTTAAAAAATAATTTAAAAGAAAAAAGGTAAAAAATTTGGGTTTTTATATGTAAAAAAATTAATTTTTGTATAAAAATTGGTTTTTGGGTGTAAAAACTAATTTTTTGGTATAAAAACTAATTTTTTTAGTGTAAAAATCGGTTTTTTGATATAAAAACCAGTTTTCAGTGTTAAAACCAGTTTTTTAATATAAAAGCTGGTTTTTGTTTTAATAACCGGTTAAAAATCGGTTTTGAATTTTACTAACCGGTTAATAACCGATTTTATCATATGAAACCAATTTGGTTAATTCACCAATACTATATTTTTGGTTAACCAAAAAACTGGTTTGGTTTTTGGATTAACCAAACCATGAACACCCCTAGTCCTACTACACAACTTGTTAGGATTGAATGTGAGGAAGAAGAACTACCGCCAACGTCCACCAACTCAATGAAAAACTCCATCGCTTGTTTAGTCACAATCTTTCCATGGCAATCGAACGTAGCTCGCACATGATTATCATCCCTTAACCACAATACCTTATTATATGAATATTCCTCATGGCGTCCAACGAAATACACTGATACCCAATTTTTTGAACATGCTTAATTCAAAGCATTTCCATATTCACTAAAATCAAAATTTTAAGCTCTATTAATGAATGTAACTACTAAGTATGCATAACAACAGAATCACTGCATTCAAAATGTGCAACATCATGTTTGCGTGATATTGTTGCATTCGGATAAACAACAACTATATGCTTACTAGCCATTCGAAGAATTTGTCTTTGTAAAAAAGAAGAAAGAATATATGAAAGGTGAAAGTTATTGGGAGAATATAATATGATATATATAGCAATCGTTCGCGACAAGTTCACACACAATTTTGCATGCACCACGTGCGCTATAAGGTTTGCACACTATAACATTGCCAGCAGCTGCACAATAGTACTGTTGCGCTGGCAGTATCTAGATTATAAGCTTCTTATTCACAGTTCTTGACTACACTATAACTTGCTTGAAAATTGTTAGTAAATATTTACAATGGTAAAAAATTAAAAGTCATATGCTTCATAATTTAATTTATTAATAAAAAAATATTTTCAGTTTCTAAAATTATTTTTACAATTTAGTGGTTTAGTTTTCTATATTATGACTAATTTGAAATAGAACAGAGATTACTACTAAAAAATAGTAAAATAGCTGTAGATTTTATTTGCGAATTTCTTTAGTAGCAATTTGTTGTAAATTTTACTACAAATTTGTCATTCATGAAAAATATGTAAAGCTTTTGCTGCGAATTTTGAAATTCACAGTCAATCTTAAAATATTTATATGCATTCAATTCTCATATTCCTTACACTTTATTGTTTTTGACTATGCGGGACACGACAAGACCCGGCCAATATTTTAAAATCTTATAAGACACAGGGATACGTATATATATAAAATATAAATTATTTTTTAGATAAATCGTAATGATATTTTGATATTTTATTAATATTAAAATATAAATTAATTTTTTTAATTATTTTTAATATTTTATTTTAATTATATCAAGTATTTAAAATATTTTTTTATTTTAATAAATAATAATATATACTATATCTAAATTTATTTCACGAATATATGTTAAGAATAAGACTGGATACGCTGTCACGTGATAGTATTTAGGTGTGTCCAAGCATGTATGGAGAAGAATTTTTTACTTTTTATCAAGACACGGTTGGACACAGCAGACATGCGTGTCGAACGAGTGTTGGTGAATGTCGTGTTCGAAATGTGTGAGACACGTAAACGCGACAACTCAGCAAAGTATCCGTGCTTCATAAGTTTTTGATAAAAAAAATTACTAGTGATATATATTTATTTTATGAATTCGTAACTATTGATATATCGGTAATATAAAAAGAAATGAACTTATTATAAATAAAAGAGTGAAAAATTGTCGCATTAAATATTCATCATGCAAGATAATATATACTAAAAAATATTCACAATAACTTTTAGATGCTAACCATAATTAGTTGTTGAAGATACGATCTAAATAGTTATAGCATGCTTGCCATTTTCCTTTTTTCCTCGACGGATGGCGTTTCTCGCATTCAGCTACAATACATTCATGAATACATTCTTTTTTCTTTATTGGATTGCGTGTATTGTGTTTCTTGCAATTCCTAACACAATCTTCAAGGTCAGATGTAAGATAATAAGATGTAATTTGGTGCTCTTCAAAAATAGTTTTGTGAAATTTAGAAATGGAAGAATAAATAATAACAAATACAATCATCAATATTACAATTGCATATGCCAAAGCCAAATTGTTCCTAGCCATAGTAACTCCTCTCTCTTTCTTTTTTTTTTCTTCTAGTCACAAGTTTACGATATACAATTCAGAGTTTTTATATATGCTTAAAATTATTTTCTAAAATTATACACAGGATATGATTATTCTAGAAATAATAATGGGAGGATATGAGAAAGTCTATGAGGCCAACAGTTTTATTAAAATATGGTTAGCACTTAATTAGCAAAAAGAAAGTAAATAATTTTATATTATTAAATATAATCTCAAACCATTAAAAACATTAGTAATGACTAATTGATAATTATAAATTATAAAATTTGTTGTCCTCTAACACCCTTTGAAGGATATTCCTCACTTGCTTCATGTCTCCTCTTTATATACCAAGAGTTGAAAAATACTACTATAAATAAAATAAAAACATGTCACTGTAACAAAATATTGTTTTGGAATACATTATTTTAATTGAGGTTGAATGTCTCTTGAATTATTCGAGAAATTTAAAAAAATTATAATTATAGAATAATATTATGAGTAAACCTCATCCAATCCAATCTTATTATCAATATATTGCATATCTTAAGATAATGAGTGTTTGTCATAATAAAATATTGTCTTTTTCCAATGCACTACTTCACCGTAGATATAGGCCTAGGTTTCTTTGTTTTACAAATTCATAGCCCTCCTCCCAAAAAAAATCTATGAATATTCTAATTGGATTAGTGTTACGTAGTCGACATTATGACCTTGCAGAAGTATTGGAGAAGCTTGTCGAAATCATGATTTGGTGGTGTCAATACCAGGAGATGGTCGAGAACTAGAAAGGCAAATTGACTTAGCGCGAATAGTTATTTATTTTTAGTAGCTGCCATAATTACGTGTCAAATAATAATTGGATAAAAATATTTATAAATAAGAATGTCAGGCTAAGTTGACAGAGTTTAGAACTTCTCTTTAAAAAATACATATACATTCACATTCCAGAAATTTTGAGTCTGTTTTGAGTTGAATTTTATAGGTTTCTTTCCATTTCCGATTTCTTGTTATTTATAGTTTTGTGATTTTTTTTCAATGATTAGTTTATTTTTCTTATGTTGTTATTAAATTCTTTTTGAAGGATGTTTGTAATTTCTTAATACTTTAAAATTCTGTACAGTTTATTTTAGTGTTCTTACGATCACTTTAGTTAATATTTATTTGCGTAGTTATAATTCAGCACATTTTTGTGATATTTTTCATTGACAAAGCATAAATTTTAATGCATGTAAAATTGGTATTTGCAAGAGGAGTAAGTTTCACTCCAAGATATTGAAATTCGAACAATGATTTGTTTTGTTCAATCTTTCATTTACAAAACGTAAAATCTGCACAACAATTTGGCACGTTTAGTGGGATAGTTTTATTGTGGTGTCAAACTTATGTACGTGAGGAAAAAGAACTACCAAAAACGTCCACCAACTCAATACAAAGCTGCGCTGCTCCATCATTTGTTCAGTCACAATCTTTCCATGGCAATCGAACATAGCTCGTATATGATCGTCATCCTTTAGCCACAATACCTTATACTGAATATTCCTCATGGCGTCCAACGAAATGCACTGTTATCCAATTTTTTGAACATGCTTAACTCAAAGCATTCCTATGTTCACTAAAATCAAACTTTTAAGCCCTGTCAATGAATGTAATTGCTAAGTATGCATAACAATAGAATCACTGTATTCAAAATGTGCAATATCATATTTGCGTGATATTGTTGTATTCGGATAAACAACAACTATATGCTCACTAGCCATTTGAAGAATTTGTCTTTGTGAGAAAGAAGAAAGAATGGATGAAAGGAGAAAGTTATTAGGAGAATATAATGTGATTTATGTAGCAATTATTCATGACAAGTTCACACATAATTTCACAGACATCACATGCGAGGTTTGCACACTATAACATTGCCAGTAGCTGCACTATAATAATGTTGCATTGGCAACATCTAGATTATAAGCTTCTTATTTGAGCTCTTAATTTTGCTATAGCTTGCCTGAGAAATTGTTAGTAAATATTTAGAATGGTAAAAAAATTGAAAAAATGCTTTAAAGAGTAAATATGATTTTTTTTATATTAGAAAAAAGAGTGTTTCTTATCATATGATTCATAATTCACTTTATTAATAAAAAATATATTCAATTTCTAAAATTATTTTTTATAGTTTAGTGGTTTAGTAAAATAACTGTGGATTTTATTTGTGAATTTTCTTGTAGCAATTTGTTGTAAATTTTACTACCAATTTATCATTCAAGAAAAATATGTAAAGTTTTTGCTGCGAATTTTGAAATTCACAGTCAATTTTAAAATATTTATATGTATTCAATTCTCATATTCCTCACACTTTATTGTTTTGGACTATGATGCATGGACACTGATATAGACACGGGACACTGACACGGAAAACGACACGATACGGAACATCCAAATTAGTTGTTGAAGATATGATCTAAATAGACATAGCATGATGCGCATTTTTCTCTTTTGGGATGGCGTTTATAGCATTCAGCTACAATACATTCATGAATGCATTCTTTCTTCTTTATTTGATTGCGTGTATTGTGTTTCTTGCAATTCCTAATACAATCTTCAATGTCAGATGTAACATAATAAGATGTAGTTTAGTGCTCTTCCAAAATAATTTCATAAAATTTAGAAGTGGTAGAACAAATAATAACGAATACAATCATCAATGTTGCAATTGCATATCCCAAATTGTTCCTAGCCATAGTAACTCCTCTCTCTTACTTTTTTGTCTTCTAGTCACAAGTTTGATATACAGTTCATAGTTTTTATATACGCTTAAAACTATTTCCTAAAATTATATACGTGATATGATTATTCTAGAAATAGTAATGGGAGGATATTCCTCACTTGCTTCATGTCTCTTCTTTATATACCAAGAGTTGAAAAGTACTCATATTTTTTTTTGGTGACTGAAAAGTACTCATATAAACAAAATAAAAACGTCTCGTTGTAACAAAATATTGTTTTGGAATAAATTATTTCGGTTGTGGTTGAATGTCTCTTGAATTATTCGAAAGATTTTCAAAAATAGTAATTATAGAATAATATTATGAGTAAACCTCATCCAATCCAATATTATTATTATCAATATATTGCATATCTTAAGATAATGAGTGTTTGTCATAATAAAACATTGTCTTTCTCCAATGCACTACTTCACCGCAGATACAAGTTTCTTTGTTTTACAAATTCATAGCTCCCTCCCGAAAAAAGTCTACGAACATTCTAATTGGATTAGTGTTATGTAGTCGATATTATAACTTTGCAGAAGTATTGATGAATACTTGTCGAAATCATGATTTGGTGGTGTCGATGCCAGGAGTTGGTCGAGAACTAGAATGGCAAATTGACTTGGTATGAATAGTTATTTATTTTTAGTAACTGCCAAAATTATGTGTCAAGTAAGAATTGGGTAGAAATGTTTATAAATAAGAATTTCAGACTAAGTTGGCAGAGGTTAGCACTTCTCTTTAGAAAATACACACACATTCACATTCCAGATATTTTTAGTAAATTTTGTAGGTTTCCTTTCATTTCTGGTTTCTTATTATTTACAGTTTTGCAATTATTTTTATCGCAAGGATTAGTTTATTTTTCTTATTTTGTTGTTAAATCCTTTGTGAAGGATCTTTGTAATTTCTTAATACTCTGAAATTCTGTAAAGTTTATTTTAATGTTCTTCCAATCAACTAGTTATTATTTATTTGCGTAGTCATAATTCTGCACATTTTTGTGGTATTTTTCATTGACATAGCATAAACTTTGATGCATGTAAAACTGGTATTTGCAAGAGGAGTAGGTTTTGCTCCCAGATATTGAAATTCGGACAACAATTTGTTTTGTTCAATCTTTCATTTGCAAAACGTAAAATCTGCACAACAAATTGGCACATCTAGTGGGATAGTTTTATTGTGGAAAAAAATTATAAGAGTTGAAAAAAATATAGTTTTGATATCACTAAGTTAAAATAAATATTTGATGTGGTTTTAAAAGATAAACAATTAGTTTTACTAGAAGGCAAAACTTTACCTTCGACTAAAGAGATTAAAGGAAAACCATATTGTAAATTTCATCAAGCATCTAACCATTCGACTAACACTTATGTTTGTTTCAGGGACCTTATTCAAGAGGCTATCATGGAAGGAATGCTGAAGTTCAATGATAGTAAAAAAGAGATGAACGTCGATGTTGACCCGTTTGATATGAATGCTAGTTTTTATGAGCCAAAATTCTTAAGAATAAGCATGGTTGGTTTTACATCTCTTGAGTTTGATACCACTCTTAGTGATTTTGAAACTAATACCTGACAAGCTTATCCCGGTGTCGTAGAAGGGTTATTGGACTTTCTTATGCATCAGAAGTTAGAAGATAGAGATATATCCATATGCCCACGTTGCAATGTTATTTTTGATACTGTAGCAGCTACTATTTTCGAAAAGAAAAGGATGAAGAAAGAGTTAGCTCATAAAGAAGGGCAAGTTTGACAAAGGCATCCTTTGTGTCGAGTTGAAGGACAATTTTCTAAAGATCTTAAAGAAGGTTATTCGACTGCTTTTCATTGATCGCAAGCAGTCGAAGTTGAATAGATCAAGAATTGTCAAGTATTCAGAGATAGAGAATTCATATCAGGGATCCCAATAAGGCCAATGAGGGCAAGGAAGACGTAATTATCCTTATGGACGAAATTGAGGCAATTAAGATGGCAAACATTTTTGTAAGGTGTAAACTTTGATATCTTTAACTTCTGCTAACAAAGGGGCAAAGCATACTTTGGACAAAGTAGTGTTTCTAAAGAGTATCTTAGATAAGGGTAAAGAACCAGTCATCTCTGAGACTAAAGGTAAAGTTGTCAAGCCTTTTGAAGCAAAGGCAGTTGTTAAAGACAAAGTAGATCCTCATCTTGATGAAGATTATTTTGACAAAGATGATGATATAGTGAGCATCATCTCTATTCTTCTTACAGACTTTGCAAGGCAACAAAATGATAGCCTTGATGGTGATTACGAAGCAGGTTTTGAGAGAGAAGGGATAGTTTTGTTCTTATCACTAAAAGGAGTTATATTGGGTATTTCGATAAGCCCACAGAAAAACAAAAGGGACACCTTCAACCCCTCCATATTAAAACAACAATGAATGGCATTCTAATCAGTAGGGTGTTAATCAATGGAGGCGATGTTATTAGTTTGCTTCCAGAAAGAATGCTAACTCATGTTGATGACTTGCTGCCAACTAACATTGTGATGACTGATGATAGTGAGGCATCGGCACTTGCCAAGGGATTGGTCATGCTAGTTGTTAAAGTGGATTCTTGTGTTTGAAGAACAATATTTGTGGTAGTTTCATCTAAGGCAAGTAATAATGCTTTACTTGGTAGGGACTGGATTCATGGTGTGGGAGCTGTACCCTCAACTGTGCATCAAAGTTTGCTGATCTGGAATGAAGACAACAAAACAGAGGTTGTAGATGCTGACAATGTATATCGAATAGATGCACATTACCTTCAAAGTTTACAATGTGAAAATCAAACTTATGATTCCTCATACCATCACTTGCTTATGATTCCTGATAGCTTGACCCCTTAAGCTCTTCTTCTAATTGCACCCTTTTTCCTATTTGATTTGTTTTTATCCATTCTCCAATTTTGTCTTGGCCTTGCTTATTGTTGCGGGTATCCTCCATTAGCATCCTACAAGTTCTGTGGTCATGTCCAATCTTTGCTCAATACGTGCAGACCACCTCAACCCTCTCATATCGCAAAATCACCTCTACCATGGAATTGTTTGGCTTTGTTACCTTTATACTGTCTCTTATTCTCTTCTCGGCATCTAGCTCTACTTTTGCCATCACAGTCTTTATTTCTCTCCCTTTGACAACAAACATTCCAACTTCCAAAATTGTGCCAACTCTTGCACCCAGCTTCTTTGCCACCTCTAGTGTCTTGAGGTACTCAGGGAGTCCCCATAATTGAATCCAAACTGGGTGCTTGTGAATTTTTTAATTGTTAACAATTGTATCAGTTGTCCATCTACGTATATGGAGGACAAAGTCCTTGAACAACCATGGTAACCCCTTTTTTCCATTCTCATAACATCTATTTCATTATCAAAGAAAAATTGAAAACAATTATGACCAATCTCACTTACTCTGAAAGCATCAGGTCTACCCTCAATTGTCCAAAATGCTCCCTCCATTGTTCCAACAAAAAAGGTTTTGTCTGCAAACAGTCGGCCAACTAAGCTATTGAAGCATGCCTTAAGGCCATCGCTAAAATAACTTTCTTCTAATTGGATCGGACTGTCATTATCATTGTCACTCTCATCATTTCGTTCTATTTCTCCCCTTCTTGTATCAGTCATACAGATGATACGTGATTATTTAAAGTAGTGAAAAATTTTTCTATCTCTGATCAAGAATAGACGTTGACCCGTTGACATTTGAGACTCGATCACATAAGACCTAACAGAGTAAAAAACCCTAAAAGAGCATTTAAACCTAATAGCGCTATTTCTATGATAACTTAAGAAAGGTAATACTTAAAGAATAGATATTATCATTTTTAAATTCATGATGACATTTTCAATGTGATAAAACCATGTCATAAATATACTTTGTATTGAGGGCATAATAGCCTTAAAGTAGGGACGATATTATTAATTTGAAAATGACAATATCTACTTCTATTATTAATTCATTTGTTTTGATTAAAAACTTATTTGTTTAATAGTCTAAATATTAGAAATAAATTTATTAATTTTTATATTAAAAAATATTTTATTTGAAACAACCTTATCTCTAAAGAGTTGGAATTTTTTCTCTCAGAATTAAAAAAATTGAAATTTATCTCTCAGAATTAAGATTTAAAATATTTGTTGTAATCTATTTTTGTTGAAAAGTTTCATTTTTTGTTTAATAATTAAAAATTTATTTGTAATTATTTTTATATGAAATTTATAATTAAAAATTATTAAATAATAATTTTTTAATTATTTATTTAAATAAGTATTAAAAATTTAAGTCTAACTTTATATATGTAACTATTTATAAACTAATTGTATATCCTTAAATAATATATTAGGATATTATTCACTTTTTGTGCAGATTGATTTATAATTTTTTAATTTATGTGTAAGAGTTTATATATAAATAACAAAAATTTTTGTACGCAATAATTGAATTGAGTGGTTAATTTTTTTTACTGTATTAATGTTTTTTTTTCAAAGATATTTAATTTATTTTATTCATCAAAAGAAAAAAAATAAATATTGTTCAAAGTGGAGAACATAAACTAACAAAAAGAAAAGGGAGGAGTTCACCAAAGTGTTCCACTCATAGATGAGATAAAGTAATTAAGTAAACTAAAGAAGAAAGAGAAAATAGTATAGCAAAGACGGAACTAAAGTTGAGGATGCAGCGGACGAGTAAGGATTTCTTGGTAATGTTTGGCAGTGGTGGTGGCAATCACCTTCGGAAGAGTAACCTCGTTGTTCAAATACTCTTTGATTTCGGTCCTTCCAGATACTCCATATCAAAATCGCCGTGAGAAGAAGCTTGCTGCTTCCATTTGGTTGGCGTTCTAGAAGACTCACTGTTGAACTCCAACAATCAAAGAAATTAATTATCCTAGATTCAGGTACATATGCTTCCATTTCTGCCTTTTGCCATATCAATTTCGCATTACTGCACTAGAAAATATAATGGTTTATTGTTTAGTTTTCTTCCAAGTATAATGGCATATAGGAGGCGTGTTGGGGAACCTTTGGTGGATGAGTTGCATAACTAAAATTTTTTTATGGAGATATTTTTAGATAAAAATTGTGATCTTATGAGGTGTGTGCATTTTTCATAATTTGGACCAAATTCCTCTTTGTTGCATATACTCTAGACACAACTCAATTGGCTCATGGTAGAACAGGTAAGAGATTCGATACCCAGAGACTACGTCATAGCATTTAGAGTTGTTTAGTAGCCATTGAACCTTGTCTGGACCTTCATTTAGGGTTATTGTAAGTATTCGTTGTGCAGTTTCAGGAGAGAAAAAACCTTTTTTAGATGAGATGTTGATTCCATTGTTTACTTCTAGAGAATAAATCTTTGACTAGTAAAATGTGATTTGAATCTTGGCTAAAATTGTTATCATAGAGAACTCTATATGGAAAGACTTGAGGAAGTCAAGGGTCTTTGAAAGTCTAAATGATCTCACCATCACCCACTCTCTAGATAATACCTTTTTCAGCCACACTTCACCCATGAAGAAGACTCTGCCAGCCCCAAGAAGGTAATAATTCTTTATCTACGCTTAGAAAATCACCATACTTGTAATATCTTTCTTTTAGGATTTTAGCTAAAAGAGAGTTAGGTTGGGTCATGACTCTCCAGCATTACTTGCCAGGTAAAGCTAGGTTCTATGCTCGCAAATCCTTTACACCAAGTCCTCCATCTCTTTTTGGCTTTGTCATTTTGTCCCAACTAATCCAAATCATGTGTTTTTTCTTGCCTTGCTGTTCCCACCAAAATTAGGTCAGAATCTCACGAATGTCTGTATCTAGAAGTTTGAAACAGATAAAGTATAGATAGGGACTGCTTCCCTTACTGTCCGAATCAAAATATGATGATCTTCATTTGATAGTAGACTCTTCTTCCAGCCCTGTACCCTCGTGAAGACCCAGTCCTTAATTGAGTTGAACGTGGCTTTTTTCTTTATCTATTGATTATTGAAAGAAGCCACAGATACTTATCTTGTGCGCCAATATGAATGATGCTCATTCTTGTTGCAAGCATTTCTCGGGTTGTAACAGGGGTACTATTGCTAAAGAAAATTACCGATTTAGATAGATTAACTTTTTGTCCACTAAAGCTTTCATATGACATTAAAAGCTCTAGAATTCTGTCACAACTTTCCTCAGATGCCTTACAAAATAAAATAGAGTTGTCAACAAATAACAAATGATTAGATTTAGGGCACCTTCTAGTTACCTGAATACCAGGAATTAAACCATTTTGCTCTGCCTTGTGTAGTAGGAAGGATAAACCTTCTACAAAAAAAAGAAGAAGAAGAAGATATGGTGATAGAGGATCCTATTGGTAGATTCCTCTATTTGGTTTGAAGAAACCAAATAGTTGACCTTTCACAATAACAAAATAAGAAACTGTGGTAACTAACTCACGTATCTAGTTAGTCCATCTCCTACCAAACCCCAATTTTTCCATGATGAACCATAGAAACTATCATTTAACTCTATCATACACTTTACTCATATCAATTTTAATAGTCATTTCATGCTCCACACCCCCCTTTTCTTATTTTTAAGGTAGTGCATGCCCTCATGGGCAATTAAAATATTATAAAAAATCAACCGCCCTTTAAGAAAAACATTCTTATTAGGGTCGATTAAGTTATTCATACAGCTTTATAATCTATGTACCAACACTTTAGAGATAATTTTGTACATAACTGTAGATAAACTAATAGGCCTAACCTAAAATATATTGTTGGCATCGGAGACTTTTGGAATCAAGTAAATATTTGTGTGGTTAAAGCTTTTTAATATCCTCCCTCCCCCAAAGAAGCTTTTGATTACTTTTGTCACATCCTCCTCTACAATGTCCCAATAGAACTGGAAGAATTTTGCTGTCATACCGTTGTCACCTGCGACACTTTTGGGGTGAACACTAAATAAAGGTAACTTTTTTAATTTTCTCTCCTAACACTGGTCTTTGTAGCCTATGGTTCATGAAAGTTGTAACCTTAGACTCAAAGTCAGTAAAGAAAGGCTCCGGCGGGTTGGCCTGGTTGATAGAAGAGAAAATGTTTGTAAAGTGCTCCTCAGCCACTCTTGCAATTTCAACGTAAGAAGACACCACTTCACCGTTTCTTTCAATTAGACACTAGATTTTATTCTTCATTCTCTGCACTTTGAATCTTCTATGGAAAAATGCAGTGTTATCGTCTCCTTCTCTTAGCTATTTAGTCCGAAATTTCTCCTTCCAGTATAATTCTTCATTCAAGTAAGCCTTTTCAAGCTTTCACACAATCTCATGTACCTCTGTACCCCCACAAATGCCTATTGCCCTTATTTCCTCTGGCCGAGTATTGAGCATCGCTATCTCCTTCTTTGAATTTGATCGACTATTTTATTGCCACTACACAAGCTTATGTCGGCAAAATTTTAACTTCTGGACAACGATATACATCGGTGAACCTTTAACTGGAGAGATCCAGGCTTCCCAAATAATACTCCTTATTTCCTTCATACCACACCATCTCTCTTGGAACTTAAATCTACTCTTTGATTTTTTCACTTAAGGGTTGGTGTCCAGCAGCAGAGGGCCATGATTTGAGCCATTTTCAGAGAGCCTAAGGACAGTTGGGTGGCAAAAGGATTGTAACAATTCCTTGTTCACTAGTACTTTGGCTAAACGTTCTTGAATCAATTCACTCCCAACCCTCCTATTGCTCCAAGTGTACTGTCGACAATCATCCCTATATCACTACAAAAAAATGGAATATCTGTAACAAATTTAAAATTGTTACAAAAACAATTTTTTTGTAACGACTTAATTTTTTTGTTACAAATTATATATGACTTTTGTAATGATTCAGTATGTTATTGCAAAATTTTATAATATTTTGTAATAAAAGATAAAGTTGTTGCAAAAGTTCAAAATATCTATTTGTTTCAAAAAATTTAATTATTTTGTAACAAAAAATTAATTTATCACAAAATTCAATATATTTTGTAACAAGCTATTTGTTTGTCACAAAATATAAAATTTTTTGTCACAAAGCATCTGTTCGGATAATTTTTATATTAATCAAAATTCTTATGTAATTTTATTATAATTTAATATTTTGCACGATAGAGATTAAAATTCAGTAATGGAAGAATTATATAGTTTAATTTAAATAATTTTTAGGTTTAATTACTCTGTTAGTCCCTATAGTTTTGCGAAATTTTAATTAGGTCCCTATACTTTTTTTCCTTTTAATCGAGTCCTTGCACCAATTTGTTTTTTTAATTGGGTCCACTATACTTTTTTTCTTTTTATTTGAGTCTCTACACCAATTTTTTTTTAGTTGGGTCCCTATACAATTAAGTCAATTACTGCCAAGAAAAAAAATTACTGCCAAGAGGGACCTAGTTGAAAAAAAAATTAGTGCAGGAACCCAATTAAAAAGAAAAAAATATAGAGACCTAATTGAAAATTTTGTGAAACTATAGGGATTAACAGAGTAATTAAGCCTAATTTCTATTATGAATAAATTATGGTTTATTTTATTAATTTAATTTTTTATTTTTAGAAATTAATCTAAAGTAATTAAATTAGTTTTATGAATATTTAGAGTTAAATTAATTAATATTTTTGTGAATTTTATTATAATTAGTTATTTTATATTAGTTTTAAAATGATTCTACCCTCCAATTTTATTAAAATATCTATTAATATTTATCCTTATTTCTTTATAAAATCTTTATAAAAAATCCTAATTTTCCCTAACCCAGCTCCTTCAGTCACACAAGCCCCCCCTTCTCTTTCGACGTAACACACACACTTCACAAGAAACCCACCCTAATGTATATGCTATGGAAGATTAAATACTTCGTATAGTTTAGCCTACTTATCATAAGGTAAATCCTATGGATGTTTCTGATCGACAAGTCTCAACCATAAAGTCTGAAAGCAATATATTTAATAAATGAGATAGTTAGCAAAAAGATAGCAAGTTTTTTGTGCTTCTCTTGCGTCTTCCTGTCTCAGCAATTTAGCATGTGTTGACGTCACACACTGCTTGTGTTCATATTTTTTTGCTCAATGCATGATTTTGGTCTTTATCCAATAGATAAGATTTTTTATGCTGATGTTGTGGATGATTTCTCAATCTAATCCTTGTGTTATGTGGATGTCTAATTGTTTCTTGCTATCTTCTGTAGATGAGTCAGGCAAACAGGTTAGGAGTACTATCAGGATTAAAAACACATCAATAAATTCTATGTAGCTTTCAAGGTAGAGTGAATATCTAAAACTGTTTATTTATTCCCCTCTTTTAGCATTTCCTTTTCCCCATTTCTAGTATTTGTTATTATTGAGTTACTTTGGCTGAATCTTGAACTCAATTGCATATTCTTTTTGTTACTTACTTACTTTGTAATAGTTTGCAGAAGAACAATTCGATACCACTATATTAATTGATTAATGATATATGTTATGATTTTATATCAGTAGGACAACTTAGCTATACATGTTGACAAGATTTTTGAGGCGTCGTCAAAGCACCCTAACAAATACATTTGCAAATAGAAGAAAAGAAACTTACCCTATAAGGTTCCCTCTATAGCTAGTCTTCTCCGTTAAGATATACTACAACATTGCCCGCGCTAGGTATCTGATCCTGGTCTTAGACACAATCCTAATCCTAATGCTCTTGAGCAGTTTTTCCCACTCTGCTTTCTCGTTTTGCTTCTGGCAAAGCTTTGACTTTGCTTCTCTAGGCTGAGAATTCCCAAGGCCTCCTCGGTCTGAAGGAATGGAATTTTCCTTTTTTATTATTATTTCATATGTATATGCAGTTTTAAACGACTGCACCTAAAAGCTGTTTCATGCGTCTACCTGGGGCTATTCTTGCATCGGCTGAGAGTATCATAGCAACTGGTAATGATGAATATATTATTTCTCTATATGTTTCTTTTTATGTGTAACAGAAGATTATTGGAAATATAAGGCCAAGTTACCTTACCATTTATGTTTTGCTTGATAGTGTTCAGGTACTTCTCTATGTTCTTATATTGTGTTTTGACATAAACCTCATTGTAGAACTTTATGAGCGTAAAAGCATAAAAAAATCAAGTATATTCGTTATGAAGATTTTGGTGAAAATTGTGTTTTGTAGTGATTTTTTTACAATTGATACTTATGTAAATTTAATAACTTTATTCACTAAGTTGTGATTGAATTGTGATTAATTGGCCTAAGTTTATATATTGAATTTGTAATTCTTGATAATTTGCATTCTTGATTGGCTAGTTTTGAACTTTGAGAATAGATTCTTAAAGAATTAGTTAATTTTAACTTGTAAGTTCTAACTTAATTTTTACTCGAATGGAGATAGTGTTATGTGTTATTTTTTTAATTTTGGTTTCATTATTTATATATAAAATTGATGCCAACATGCTAGACTTTATATTGACTGAAATATGCTAGAAGAGTCAAGAATTATAAATTCGATGTGATACAATTTTATATTAGGAAAAAGTTGTGTTTAGTTGAACTTGTAGAACTTATTTTATTGTAAAAGAATCTTAATGACATGTAAGATATTTTAATTATCTATATGATTATATATCATATAAATGTTGAGTCAGTGAAATTAAAAAATTAATTGATATATCAATTATTTAATTAAATATTTTAAAATGAACTTTCTATTTTTATAACTAAAAGAATAAAAAATGTTACAAAAGTAAGTAGTATTTTGTAACAAAATATTACGACACAAAATTCTAAATTGTTACGAAAAATATTTTAAAAGTAAAAAAGTGTTATTATTTTTGTAACAAATTTCATTTTTTGTATCAAAAAAATTTGTTACAAAATATTACTTTAAATTGTAACAGTTTCATTTTTTGTTACAAAAATTCTTTATAACGGGACATACTGCAACGGCCTTTTTTGTTATAAATTCCTTTTATTTCAAAATTTTGATTTTTTGTGACAATTTTTTTTGTTACGAATATTGCTTTTTCTTGTAATATATCTACCAAATCATTGTCACTATTAAATAGGTTAAAGGCTGCCATTAATAATAAAGATGTGTCACCACCTCCTATTTTTTTTTCTGACTTAGTGATTGCATTAAAGTCGCCCAAGATAATAACATCTTTTTGAGTCTGCCCCATTATCCTCAAAATGTCTTGAAATTGGGCTGCCTTTACTTGTTTATTGCAATTAAGGTGGACTCTAATTATGTGCCTCTCTACATTGTTCACCATATTTTTTACTACACCTTGTATATAAAAACTAGAACTACTTATTACTTTCACATCACATTCTTTCTTCCACGCGCCATGGCTAATCCTCCCACAGACTTCATTATAGAGAATTTGTGTTTCAATTCCAATCAACGATCAGAATGATGAGATTTTGGGTATGAGTTGGAAGTAAACAAAAAAAGAACTCTATAAAAAATACTTGTCAAAGTCCTATGAAAATATTTGTCAAAAATATTAAAGGTTCACTCTCTAAATTTATTATTATATTGATGTTTAATCTAACTACAAAAAAATAAGTGTATAAAATTTTGAGTAGTTAATATTAATTTGTATTTTTTAATAATTTATTTTTCNGAGATCTTTGTACAATAAATAAAAATATAGAGTATAGAAATTAGAAAACCATCAAACATCAACTTGAAATAAAAAAATATTATTTCAAGAAAATACCTTAACACCTACTATATGATTTTAGCATCATATTCCTACTTTCGGCTTTTATTATGCACCATTTATCTTGAACTTATTCATCACTATCACTTCACTTTGATTGCTAACTCATCTAATCTTAAATCTGCTCTTTTGTTGCTCACTCTTCCACAAGAACAATGAATAATCACACAGAGATTCCGATCACAACTAACAGCAACAACATCAACAACCCCAACAACCCTTATGTTCATATCTCCCCTGCTCCTCCTTCCTCTGCATCAAACAACAACAACCGTGAGTGTGATTTCCAATAACACTAGTACTCTTCTGATCACAAAGATTCTTCTTCTTTCACTAATTTTGCTCTTTTGTTTTGGTTTCTCTTTTCAGGTCCTAATCAAACATTGGATTCAATATGTGATGGATTTAACCGCTGCAGCAGGACGGTTGAAAAAGCTGCTAGACATGCAGAAAACATGGTTGATAATTTCTGGAACCATAGTGAGTTAGTTTTTCTTTCTCACTTTCACCTCTTATATATCAGTTTCAGATTATTAACAATATTCACTACAATTTAGGAATATATAACCAAAACTCATCTCTCAAATTTCTTGCCAAAGTATCTTTTTCAATAGATACTATGAATTGTGAATTTGCAAATCTAAAGGTGTGTACGTGTGTGTCAATTAGACACCAATTAAATTGGGAATTGCAAATCTTATGGCTCCATTTGGATTCTGTTCCAATACAAAAATAAATACCGAGGGAAAAAAATGAAGACGAAAACGTGTTTGGAAGCAGAGACAGAGACATAAATATAAGGTTATCAAACTCGTAAGCTAATGAAACTTAGGTAAACTTAATCATAACACTGAATTCATAAACTCATAAAAACTTCATTTAGAGGAGCTAAAATTTGTAAGAATTTACAAGTTAACTTGAGAGTTCGACCAAGTAATGATACTTATTACTGCTAGTCTTCAACATTCTTACATAACTAGTTTCAAACTGAATGTATCTTTTCAATTGTGTGCACAGTAAGAATAAGTTCAAGTCCAGCAGATGCAGCAATGGCAAGAATTGTTCAAGGAACAAGGGCACTCACAAATGGAGGATCTGACAAACTGTTTCAACAAACATTTGGGTTTGTACCAGGAGAGAGGCTATTGAAGCCATTTGCATGCTACATATCAACAACATCTGGACCTGTGATTGGAACACTTTATGTGTCCAATAAAAGAGTTGCATTTTGCAGTGACTATCCAATTTGTCACCATCCCATGTCCTTTCAGCACCATAGATCCTCCTGTATTTACTATAAGGTACTTACTTGTCCTTACCTTATTGCTTTGCTAATGATTTCAACAGGTTTATTCTACCTTAGTGACTGGACTTTTTGTACAACTTGTTACCATATAAAATTATTCATTGTTCATAATATCATCTCTCATAGCTCCACCCTTATCTTATTTTCTCTATTCAATACTAAAAATTCAACATGTGCATACAAATTTCGTTGATGTATACTCTGAGATATGACCCAAGGTCACGGGTTCAAGCCATGAATCAGCCACTGATGTAATTATCAGGTTAGGATGTCTAGATTACACTCTATGGGTGCGGCCCTTTCCCGGACACTCTATGACACAGATATGTATCGTACAAATAGACATACAACACAGGTGTCTAGAATTCTAAACCCTCTTATAATTTTTGGATGTATTTGCATACAAAAGAATCCATCCTAAAAATGACATCATACTTGTGGATTTTCTAAAATAGCAGCATTCTGATTTTAGGGTAACTTTCTGGCGTCATATACTAATCCTTTGTTTTTTGGGGTATGGTGTAGGTTGTATTGGAGCTGCCTCAGGTAAGCACAGTGAGCCCTTCCACAAACAGATTCAACCCTTCAGAAAAATACATCCAAATTGTGTCAGTTGATGGTTATGAGTTCTACTTCATGGGGTTTATATCATATGACATGGCTCTCAAGACTCTCAATGAGGCACTGCTTCAATTTCACAACTATTCCGGTGGAAATGGAAGGCTTCAGCTGCAGTGACAAATGAAAATGTATGCTTAGATCAATCCCATAAAATGTGTCCAGAAAAATAAGGTGCTTCCTTCAATGTATCTATTCACCAAGACACTAAAGAAACATTCTTGTTACACAATGTTTTTCTGGTCTGTGTTAGAGCTTTGTTGCATTGCACTTTTCAGTGGAAGCCAATTAGAATGAATCTTTATTATGGCTACTATATTCAAATTTTATAGACACAATGAAACCAACATTTGTAATTATAGTCTTAGTAGAGAGAGAATTTAGGATCAGTTTAGATTTACTTTTGAAAAATGGTACCTTTTTTTTTAAATCTTTCTTATAAAAAAAAAATCATATCTTAATAAATTTTTTAAAGAATTTTTAAATATTAAAAACGTCATTTGCTCATATTTGTTTAATAAATACTTTTTTAAAAGATGTATCTAAACATATTTAAAATTTAATAAAAATATTTTTCACTCAAATAAATCAATCCAAACCAACACTAACATCATCTCATCTGAGGTAAGGTTAGACGCGTAATATTCTAGACACATTTTCTTTGTGTTCTCTCTTAAGTGCCTTGTTTTGATACTCGGTTGACGCTCAAATAATAGGATCAATTTGATGCCAGATAAAATCACGAGGCCAAATTGATTACAAATGAATAGAAAATCCGATGTGTTTTGACTGAAAACCATAAATGCTGGAGTAGATTCCACAATAAATACAAACTATTTGGAAGGGAACCTCATTGGATTATCATATTCCACAATAAATACAGAAGAATACAAAATGAAAATGCATCTAGTTTGATCAGTTAGCCGGCACTTCAATGTGCAAATCCTCAACCTCTAATCATCACAAAGTTACAGAAGAATGAGGAGGGACTAGCCTGCTCTATTCTACACTCACCAAAGACCAAAGCAATACACATGGCATAGATAATGTGGCATTTGTCCTTAAGCTACCAATCTAGGATCTTCTGCAGATTTGTTTTGAAAAAGTGTATCAAACTTCAAGCTCCTAGCAACTTCAAAGAAATGTGCAACAGCTTCTTCAGGTGTGCCAACAAGAACACCATGCCCGAGATTAAGGATGTGCCGTCTAGGCCCAGCACACCTCACAACCCTAACAAATACATTATCAGCTTAAGAATTCAAGAGAGAAAATAAAATCTATTTCTCCATTCTCATAAACCACTAACATAACATAAAGTGACCGCAACAGCATTCATCAAGTAAGACAAAACTCAAGCACACAAGTTTCAGACTCTCTCATTGAACGCACTACTTATTTTGAAAGTGAATTAAATAACTTAGTAACAATGCCTTTTATAAAATTTCTCCAACCATTTGCACACTGCTTCATCTGTTTCAGTATTTCTTCTTTTTATCTTTTGATATTTGTTTCAAAATTTTCATCCAAGGTTATCAACCTCTCTAAACTAATAAACTCTCCGAGGAGTTTACAAGTTTAGGCACCCGAATCAAGCTTACATATTTCAGAGTTAACCTCTTACGATTCAGATTCATCTAAACTCCATGACTCCTGGATTGGAGTTTAGGAGAGCTCTCGAGTATGATAACCTTGTTCCCGTTTATGCAGATAGTTAACCAAATATCAGGGAAGGTATATGTGAATAATAACCTTGACAGTCGCACTGGATCTGAATCATGAACAGGGGGGGAAATGCAGGCTGAACAGGTAAAGGATATGACTATCGAGAATGAAGAAGGTCAGAGTTAAAAAGATATTAAATCGCCAACCTCTGAATTTCTTCAGTGAGAGCAGGAAGTGGGGAGAATAAGTAGGCAGGGTCCACATTTCCCTGCACACCTATTCCACTACCCAATCTTCTTCTTCCATCTGCCATATCCACAGTCCAGTCCAGCCCAATAACATCAACTCCAGTATCTTTCATACGCTCAAGCAGGCCACCATTTCCATTTATATAAAGAACAATCGGTGTCTCGGGGCATCTTTTCTTGACCAAATCTACAATCTGGAAGTTTAGAAATCAGTACATAGCAAAAGAGGAAAAAATATGGAACAATAGCATCTTGCGCCCAACGTTCAATTCGCAAATATTTTATGTTTTATAAATTATGATGATGCACTAACAGCAACATAGTTTCAATTAAATAGAAAAGTTTGAATGTGTAGCCTCTGATTTGGACTTTAATCTCTGAAATTCAGAAGACCAAGATCAACATCCACTGAGCTTATTTACCACTCGATGCTTACAAATTACAAGCTCTTAGCTCATCTTATTATTTACCAACCAAATGACAATCATGAGAGCTTGGAACAAGACAATAATTTACATAAAACAAAACCTGTAATCATTGCAAACCTTTGAAAGCGACAGATGGTTTGTCTAGTTCAAAGATTCAACTAAACAAATAAGCAAAAGTTGAAATACATACACTTAGGCTTGCTATGACATGGATCCCAAATAGAACAGTTTGAAAAATTAGAACACAATTTCAATAAGATGAAAATAAATGGGAACTATTTCTACATTACCTCTTTGATATAAGGCTTTGACCAGCATTCCCACATATCAGGTGGTAGTTGTCCACCCCATGAATCAAATATTTGTATGCAGTGAGCCCCAGACTCCACTTGGAAAACAACATAATCTGCTATTGCTTGCGCCAAATGAGAGAGCAGAGTCCGCAATAAATGTGGTGCTGTATGGCACATACTCTTAATGGTTGTATAGGTGCGTGTTGTACCCCCTTCCACTATATATGTTGCTATTGTCCAAGGTGCTCCCACAAAACCTAAAACGGCAGCATCACCACCAACCTAAGTAAAAAGCAATAAGTAAGGAAAACGGCTCCTTTGAAGGATAGCCATGATATATAGAAGAGGTAATGCAACTAGGTTTACCTCCTTGCGCAGTATCTTGAGTGAATCTCCAACAAAACTGAGCTTTTCCAGGTCAATTGGATGCAGAGCCTTTAGTCCCTCCTCGGAGCGTATTGGGGACTGAATAACAGGACCCCTTACGTCTTCAATGTCGAATTCGACCCCAAATGCAGGAAGAGGCGTAAGGATGTCAGAGAAAATGATCACTCCATCAGGCCTAAAGGCATTCCAAGGCTGCAAAGAAATTTCCACAATGAGATCAGTTGTCTCCGACCTCTCTCGAAAGGATGGATATTTCTCAGCAAGCTTTCTGTAAACAGCCATGTACCTTCCCGCCTGGCGCATCATCCATGCTGGTGGCCGACTAACAGGTTCTCCTCTGGCAGCCTTCACCAGCAGAGGATCTGAAGATAAAATCACCACAAAAATCATGAATTTATCTTGCTTAAATGTGTATAATCAAGAAATGAAAGAGTAATCAAGAGAATGAAATGCTTATAACAGTCTCCCAAATTTGAACAATATTACTCATTCTGTAAAACATACAAATGAATGTTAATTGTTAACAGAACCGTTTCCCCTCTTTCTCCATGCCTTCAATCAATCAAATTCAACAATCTCCAATAATGGATTCATCTCAAAGACTCAAAAATACCTGAATTACCCTCTCCTAGAACCCTGTAACAATTTGCACCACTATCTAAAGCAACAAATTTGTTAAAACCGAATGATATTAAGAACCAGAAAAATAAATGAACTGGAAGAAAATAAAAAAGAAAAAGAAGCTAAATTGAACAAAATGAAGAGCATAATCAGAAGAAGGAAAAAACTGTGGTACCGGAAGAAGAGGCAGAGCAAGTGACGGAGAAGTGCGGTTTTGGTTTGAAAGGGAGTGAGAGTGTAGCGTTTAAGGCATTAGAATGTGGAAACAAAGAAGAAGATTTCCATCCAACAAAACCAGTGAAAGTGTTAATGGAAGTGGAAGCCATGTTTTTTTCTTTCTCTCTTCTTTCGTTGCTCGCTCTTGCTCCTTATCCCCTTTCTGTTTGGGTTCAGTTTCACACAGGGAACATACATAACTCGCGCATAAAATTCCAAAACTACCCAATGGCCTCCCAATTATACTATCATTTTGTTTGGTAACTAATTTTTTTCCAATTAACAATTAATTCAGACACTAAAAAATTAAGAAAGAAAAATATTATCTAAAAAAATATTAGTTCTCAATTTTTCTTAGGATGATATTTGTATAGTAAAATTAATCAATATAAAATATATTTTTTTCTAAAATTAAAAAAATAAAAATACTTTTAATATTTAATTTTATTCTTAACATTTTAAATATATTTCAATTATACTCTTGAATGTTTAAGACTTGCAATGATGATCTAACAATTGTATGTTGAGATCTCACTAATACGTGATAATTTTTTGTTGATCCACATGTAAAGTTAGATTGTCACATCATATGTTATCCAATTAAAGATATAATTGAAATAATTAAAATCTTAAACATAAAATTGAAACCAAATATTAAAAGTTAAATAAAATAAAATATTAACATTGAGAAAAAATAATATTTACAATTTAGTAAATATTTTTATAAATATTATATTAATAATATTTTAAAATATAT
>NC_029778.3:76517826-76518620 GCF_000817695.3 Arachis duranensis | reverse complement strand
TAATATGATTTTTATTTTAAAAAAATATTAAATAATTAATATTATTTTTATTTTTCAATTTTATATTTTATTTTAATTTTATCTTTTAATATTTGATTTTAATTTTATCTCTAAGTTCGAATATATTTCAATTGTACCATTCAATAAGACAATATATAATAACGAATCATACACTAAATAATCCCTAAACTTGTACTCGAGTTTGAAAGTGATCTCTCAAAATTAATAATTATTCAAATTCATCTTTGAAATTGTCTGCCGAAACTCATAGTAGTCCCTAAAATAATTTCTATCCATCCTTGTCATTAAAAAAGACTGCAACGACATCATTTTGTATTTATTATTAAAAAAAAAAGAAAAAACACGCTCCCCAACCTTTCTCCAGTTCCCGTTTTCCTTTTCTTTTCACGCTCCATTTTCCCTTTCTCAACCCTTCTATAGTTTTCCTTTTCCTTTCTCTTCCACGCTCCCTTTCCCCTTCCCCACCCGTCCCCAATTTTCCTTCTCCTTCCCCTTACTGGTCCACTCCTAAGTCCTTCCAAGTAAATGGCAATGGGCTGAGACGACTCAAAAGTGGAGAGGCTTCCGACAGTTTCGTTGTGTCGCGACCGTTGTAACTTGCTCGACGACGCACTCTTTCAAAGCTACACCCTCTTCAATGTCCATATGGCGCGCATGCTCTCCCTCAAAACACTTGTCTCTGCCATTGTCTTTTTCTTCCATCAACACTACTCCCCACCTCCCCCTCCCACTCTAACTCCAATCAACGACTGTGATGGTGCCAGTAAGAAGTC
>NC_029778.3:76510336-76517793 GCF_000817695.3 Arachis duranensis | reverse complement strand
CTGAATCACGCGTCTTCCTGTATTCTAAATAAGATTCTCAAGATATAGACAATAGCTAAACAGAGTTATTCATCACTGTAAGCCATTACCATGAGTATCTCAACCACCATACTCATGATAATGTTACTTTCATGCATTACGTACTCCATCTCTACCACCTCTATCTTACCCTCACAGCTCATCATGTTGAAAATTCTTCAACTTCTTTGAATCCTATGACGACACTCATTGTGCTACTGTTGATGTGGCAACAAAATAAGAGAAGGAGGACATAACAAAGGAAGGTGAAAGATCTCAAATTGGAGAAGGAAAAAAGGAAGGGAAAGGTCTCAAATTGGGGAAGGAAAAGGGGATGGGGAAGGAAAAGGAGAACTGGGGATGGGTTGAGAAAGGGGAAGTGGAAGGGGAGCGTGAAAGGAAAGGAGGAAGAGGAAAGGTTGGGGAAGGGGAAAGGGGGGAGTGTGGAAGGAAAAGGGAAAGGAGAACTGAGAAAGGGTTAGGGAAGAGGAGGTGCTTTTCTTTTTTTTAATAATAAATACAAAACGACGTTGTTTTAGTCCCTTTTAATGGCAAGAATTGATGAAAATTATTTTAAGGACTATTATGAGTTCCGGAGGACAATTTCAGGGACGAATTCGAGTAATTATTAATTTCAGGGATTACTTTGAGGCTCGAGTGCAAATTCAGAGACTACTTTGAGATTTAACTCTTATACAAATGTTACATTTATGTTTTTGTTAATGGTGTTTAGTAAGAGTATAATTAAAATATATTTGAAATGTCAGACACAAAAACATAAATAAATTGTGTTCCTGTATGGATACCTGAAGGGGGAGCTCGGCTCCTGGGGATCAGCGCCAAGTTGTTATATGCGGTGCCGACCTTTGAGCTTTGGGGAAGTCTGAGCTTCACTCCGAGGGGATGTCCAATTGCGTAGAGTGTGAGCAAGAAACAAGGGGGGATGTACCTGCAAAGGCACTCCGAAACTTAAGTTAGTATTGAGAATTCAAATGTGTCATTTTAAGGGTCAGATATCATACCTTTATAGGTGGGATAGGATAGGTCGGTTATGCTTGCTGCTAGTCATCTGTATTGAAGAGTGGTTATTAAAGTTTAATGCATGATCAGACGTTTTTATTCCAAAAAATGTAGTCTGTTGTGTCTGATCATAACGTACATCACCGAATTATGAGGTGTGGAGCCGAGTTAATGACCATAATGCCGAGTTATGAGGTCGGATTGGTAACGGTCGGATCATAGCCCCCAAGCTTAGTCTGGAAATGTGTTTCATGAAGCAAATTGAGCTTTTAATGAATCATAAGTTGACTGTTGAGTAGTTCGGCGACTGGTTTTGCCTTGCAGCCCCAGTTCAATTTGCTTTATTAGACATTTGTTAATTGTCAAGTAGTGGTATAATTAGGAGAGAGAAAAAATTAAATGCACGTGTCAGAGCGTGTGTGTTTCCAATGTCTTTCACTCTTTTTTATGTAATTGATGTGATTAATGGTAGTGGAATCGAGAAGTTGATTAAATATAGTAAAGCAGTTTGGAATCCTTAAGGTTTTCGAGTTTGGCTTGTTTAAGCTTTCTTGTCATCAGAAGAGTTTTACAAAGGAAAAATGAGTAAAAGAGGTATGTTCTAAGTTTGTTTGTTTTTTGTTTTGACTTCGCTGCTTCTTTCTCTGTCTTTGCTTTGCTGTTTTCACCCTCTTCGACTGTTTTTCTGATTATGGGGTTAGAGAAAGAAAAAGAGAAAAAGAGAAAAAGAGAAAAAGAGAAAAATTGATTAGTCTTACGATTGGGTTAATGACAATGTAAGGGTCCGGACGTCGCTGTTTCTTGATGAAGATGCTGTAAAAGAAATAGACAAAAATAGCATTGTGAGGGTTGGTGGTATTCGGTTGGAACTTCTTCCTTGTTCCTCTAGTGATCGAGTGTTTCACAGGAGGAGGGTTTTGAGTATTTTTATATGTATAGTAGTGTGTTGGAAGAGTTGAGGGTGAAGCTTCCCTTTACTGACTTTGAATGTCAAGTGTTGAAGCAGTTAAATTGTGCACCGTCCCAACTTCATTCTAACGGGTGGGCATTTCTTCGTAGCTTTAAGATTCTTATGGACATTTTGGAGGAGAAACCAACAGTTGAGTTGTTTTTTACCTTGTTTTAAGCCAAAGGCGTTTGGAAGGGGGTTTGGATAAATTTGAATAGTTCTCCTAGGTTTGCTATTTTCAAACTGTACAAGTCTTCGTTTAAAAATTTCAAGGAAATGTATGTGAAGGTTAGGAATGCTGAGGGGGATTATCTATTTTATATGGACGAGCATCTGGGAGAGAAGTTTCCGATATGGTGGTGTTCGAAAAATCCAATAATAAGGTGTTCGACGTTGCTTAAACGACGCTTTTCACTAAATCCTGTTACTGTCGAAATTTTTCGACGGAAAATCCTACAGTAAATTTGGAGCTAATAAAATTAACTTTTGCGCCTCTATTTACCGTCAGATTTAGCAATGAAATTTTAAATCAACGATAACGTATTTGAGGGACGAATTTTCACTCGTAACCATCGGAAAATCTGCTGCTAAATCTACCGGTAACGTCCGTCGCTAAATCCAACGATACTCAACGTTTTTCTTGTAGTGATACGTAGCATGCATGCATGTCACCTTCCCACGCTTCTTGCAAGTCTCGAAAAGTAGCGTTGCAAGAGAAGCAAAGCTCCCGGCCCTAGGACGCGTGACTCCTTCCTAACTTCTCGACATCAGCATGATGACAATTGACAGCGTCAGATCCTCGTGGGCTGCGAGATGCTCTAGACACCATACACGCATTCAACCTTTGTACAACCCATTCACGTGTACATCACTAAAATTAAACCAATATAAAAAATAATTTCTAAAATTTTAAATGTTATTTATTTTGCAGAAGTTGTTGAGCAATTTTGAGTTTGACTAGATTTGTGTACGGTAAAGAAAAACAGAAAAAAACTTAATGTAGACCTCATAGTCTCATACATACAGGACAGTTATAATTCTAGTTCTCAGTGTCCTCTTCTCCCTCTTCTTCTCTCTTTTTCTCTTTTTTTCTTAAATACATTGGCTTCAAATTCCGAAGTAAATAAATTATTTTTTCAACCAATCATGTATATATTGTAATATTATCGTCAACGTTTGAAACTTTGAACCACTAATTTATTATTTTTAAAGTCTTAAAAGTAGAATTATGTAATTCGATGTTATTATTATAATGTTAATGTACCGTTATTAATGTAATATATGTAAACAATATCTATAAATAAATTAATCAACTAAATCATATAAATTAATTGATAAATGGTCAAACTGGAGTGTAAGCATTTTACATTTTGCAAATGAAAAATATAAAAGAAATATGCAAATTAAACCAAAAGTTCACAAAATCTGGTTTAGTTATATATCGAATTAAGTTTTATTCTCATGCACTCGGAGTCTCTCTTTAATCCCCCTATAACTAACCAAACACACAACAACAATAATAATAATAATAACAATAATAAAGACTAGCTAACATGTGCATTAATATTACCAATATTTTTTTATAAATGTTGAAATAATATTTAAATATTAGTTAAATTTATTTTTTAAAAATTTAAATTAGTTTGTTATCTTTACGATTCTTTTTAATTTGTTTAATAAATCTATGAATATGCGATACTCTTTTGTCATAAATACGAGAGTGTCATTATTATATTCCTATATATAGAATTATAAATAGCACATAGATAAATAACGGTGATGTTATATTGTCCACTATTTTTAGTAACTAAATCTAATTAAATTAGTATAAATTAAGTAAAAAATGTGTGTCTAGCATATGAATTTTTGTTTTACACTTTTTTAGTATAAAATTTGTATTGCAAAACACATAAATTTTATTACAAAATACAGAAATTTTATTACATAATATATAAATTTTTAGGGTATGTCTAAAATGAGCTCAACAATTATGTGCTTATTGAATAAGCTATACTTATATAAACCATTAGATTTTATTAGATGAAAATCAAAGACTAATATAAAAGAAGAGTATTGATGGACTCTAATAAATGTAGAATATAGAAAGGAAGGAAGCAATAGCCAAATGAGAGGAATGGCATGCTAGAATTTTCTACTTTTTAGTTTGGAGAGGAGGTTTTTCTTCTTCTTCCAAAATTGTGGTATCAGAAGTGGGTGTTATGGCTATGAAAGGGGAAAAAGAAAGATTGTGTGGTTGTGTAAGGGTGATGTTGAAATGTTAAAAACGGTTAATTTGAAAATTCTAAATAATTTTTTAGGTTTTGATTAGTTTTGTCAACTAAAATTTATTTTTCATGGGTACAACATTAATTTTGTTTTTTAATGGATAGATTTTTTTAGTACTTCAACTTTTCATGGTTAAAAATAATTATTTACTCTTTTATGTATATCACGTGCTCCATACACTAATTTTAAGGGAGAAAAAGAGGAATATATATGAGATCTGTTTCTATTTTGCAGTTAAATAAATTGTAAAAACGTAAAAAGAACAAACACATTTTTGAAAATCGTTCGTGAGTTCGGATTGTTGATTGGTGACGAGGTGCTTAGAGTGTTGATGAGAATCTGAACGTGAATTTTGGACGGAAGGAGCTGTGTGCGCGATTTGTCAGTTGGACGGTAGATGGGACCACCTGTAAGAACACTCCGAAGTCAAAGTAAATGTTCGTATGATAAGGTGACTAAGTTAGGGTTATGGTGACATACCTAGGGGTGCAAAGTGGGCCGGCCCGCCCTATAAACGGGGCGGGTCGGCCTGCCCTGGCAACTAAGATAGGTTCAAAATGCTACCCGTCCCGTTTTATGGCAGATTGGCGGGTCGGCGGGCTAGCCCGCTTGACTCTTTTTTTTTTTTTTTTTTAATAAATTTAATTAAAATTAACTAAAAAATAATAATTAAAAAATTAAATACAAATAAAAAATAGTCAAATTTTAATATAATTTTTTTACTATCTTTTTTAAAATATTTAACTTTAATAAAAATGTTCAAAATAATATTTGTCAATAGAACCATCTTTATTTTAAAAAATAAGTCACATAATTTGAACATATATACAAAATTGTAAAATAAAATAAATAAAGTCACATAATTGGAACATATATACATAATTTGGCGAATTTTTTTAATTTAATAGGTTTCAAATCCTAACCTGACCCACCTTTTTTAGCGGGTTCGGCAGGTCGGCCCGATGGATTCGACCCGTTTTACCACCTGGTGCACGAAAATTACACTCACACTATGTAATTCTGCACAACTAACCAGCAAATGCACTGGGTCGTCCAAGTAATACCTTACGTGAGTAAGGGTCGATCCCACGAAGATTGCTGGCTTGAAGCAAGCTATGGTTATTGTTCATACCCTGCCTCAACATTAAGGTCCAGGTCCAAATACACCAAAAGGCCCAATCCAAAGATTGGCCTTCGTTATTCACCGACCTCTTCAAAAGAAGTCGGACTCAACACAGACTTCTTTCCAAAGAAGTCGGGCTCAAGAGATAGCTGGCAGATAACACTTATTCAAATAAGTAACTGCCCCTAAAATCTCTCAACCCATTTCTAGAAGTCATATCCCAACAATCCCTAGATAAAAGGACGGTTATCCACCTAAAAAGGTGGCACTACTCCAACGGTGGTTATTGGATCCCCACTATAAATATCCTGACACTCCTCAGCTATCTCTAAGTTCTAATATTCTAAAAACCTGCTTACCCCTTTGCTGACTTAGGCATTGGAGTGTCTTTGCAGGTACCACCCCCATTCTCCAAACGCACAATTTGGATGGCAGCTCCCAGACATAAATCAAGTCAGAGACCACCCTCCTCTAGCGCTTGGACTTCACAAACAAGCCCAACCACCATCCGGTTCTAGGTAAGCCCCGGAACAGTTATCTTATTATTCTTAGTCAAGATATCAATAGGGTTCTTAGTTTTAATTGTGAAAAATAAAAGAGCATGAAATAAATACTTATTATGCAGTAATGGAGAATGGGTTAGAGTTTTGAAGATGCTCTATCTTCTGAATTTCTGCTTTCTTACTGTCTTCTTCTTCACGCACGCAGGTCTCTTTCCATGGCAAGCTGTATGTTGGTGGATCACTGTTGTCAACGGCTACCAGCCGTCCTCTCAGTGAAAAGGATCCATGTACATGGCTAATCATTTATTGGTTCTCACTTGTGTTGGAATAGGATCCAGTGATCCTTTTGCGTCTGTCACTACGCCCAACGTTCGTGAGTTTGAAGCTCGTCATAGACATCTCCTCCCAGATCTTATTCGGAATACCACAAACAAGGTTTAGACTTTTCGGATCTCAGAAATGCTGCCAATTAATTCTAGCTTATACCACGAAGACTCTGGACTCACGGATTGAATGCTCTGTTGTCAGGAGAGGCAGTCAAACTCGTGAACCAGAAATCGAAGAGACATCCATTCAATCTAAGGTAGAACGGAAGTGGTTGTCAGGCACGCGTTCATAGGTTGAGAATGGTGATGAGTGTCACGGATCATCACATTCATCATGTTGAAGTGTGAATGAACATCTTAGAATAGAAACAAGCGAGATTGAATAGAGAAAATAGAAATACTTGCATTAATTCATCGAGACGCTGCAGAGCTCCTCACCCCCAACCATGGGGTTTAGAGACTCATGCCGTCAAAGGTACAATTTCAGATGTAAAATGTCATGAGGTACAAAATAAATCTCTAAAAGTAGTTTTTATACTCAACTAGTAACCTAGGTTTACAGAAAAAGAGTAAACTAAGATAGATAGTGCATAAATCCACTTATGGGGCCCACTTGGTGTGTGCTGGGGCTGAACATTGAAGCTTTCACGTGCATAGGCTATTCTTGGAGTTAAACACCAGTTTGTAACCTGTTTTTGGCGTTTAACTCTGGTTTGTAACTTGATTCTAGTGTTTAACGCCAGAATAGGGCAGAAAGCTGGCATTGAACACCAGTTTACGTCATTTAAACTCGGACAAAGTATGGACTATTATATATTGCTGGAAAGCCCTGGATGTCTACTTTCCAACGCAATTGAGATTGCACCATTTGGAGTTCTGTAGCTCCAAAAATTCAATTTCGAGTACAGGGAGGTCAGAATCCAACAACATCTGCAGTCCTTTTTCAGCCTCTAAATCAGATTTTTGCTCAGATCCCTCAATTTCACTCAGAAAATATCTGAAATCACAGAAAAACATACAAACTCATAGTAAAATCCAGAAATGTGATTTTTTCTTAAAAACTAATAAAAATATACTAGAAACTAATTAAAACATACTAAAAACTACCTCAAAATAATGTCAAAAAGCGTATAAATTATCCGCTCATCACTACCCCTAATATATATATATAAAAGTAAAAATCTTTTGTTCTAAAAAATATAAAATAAATAAATACAAAAATATAAGTTTTT
>NC_029778.3:76496078-76510012 GCF_000817695.3 Arachis duranensis | reverse complement strand
AGATTATTATAATATAATTTTTTAATATTATAAAAAAATTTTGCATAATAATTAATTTTAATAATTAAAAAATACTCATATATTTTATATTTAATTATTTAAGAATAAAAGATTTTCTTGTCGTTTAAAATATTGTATATTAAAGTATTACCATTTAAAGCATTTATTTATATACTAGGATATTTTATATTTATTAGAGTCCATCAATATTCTTCTTTTATATTAGCGTTTGATTTTTATCTAATAAAATCTAATAGTCTATATAAATGTGGCTCATTCAATAAGCATAGCTTGTTTTAGACATACCCAAATTTTCATATAGCGTAAAAAGTTTTGCAATAGCCCATAAACTTATGAATATAGCATATTTGTTGTGCACCAATTTTTTTTATAATGTATACTAAATTTTTTATATTATGTATTAAAATTTCTATACTTAATATCTTTATTAAACATATATAGAAGAAGAAAAAAAAGATGAAGATGAAGAAGATGATGATGACAATAATTATGATAATGATAATAAAAAAGAATGAGGAGAAAAAGAATGAGAGAAAAAGAAGGCAGTTGTAGAATTCGATAAATTAATAAATAATTAACTAAAAAAATAATTATGAGCTACAGAAATTAGAAAATTAAATTTTATATTTTAGAAAAGTAAAAATATTTAAAAAATGAATTAAAACACTAATTTTAAAGATTTTAGCTCAAAACAGGACCAACGAACTGAATCGATTGAACCGGGTCCATATTGAGACCAAGGCCCAACATATATATAAAACTTAACTCAACCTTCCTCTCTTACCTTTCATCAAACCACGCTGAGGAAGAAGCAAAACACAAGAACCTTAACCTCCATTCCACTTTCAATTTTCGATTCTTTCTAACTTTCAATTCGGAGCTCCGATTGCCACATCGTTTGCGGCCATGCGATCGCCTTGCCGAGCTCTTCAAATCCATTCGAACAAAGTAGTAAGAAATTTGAAATTTTCACCCAGTCCTTAGCTCTCTTCAATTTTCTCATTTTGGTTCATGGGTATTGAGAATTGTATAATTTTGATGGTTTAGGGGTGTACTCTAGTGCGAGATATAGCTGGGTTTCATCTAATTATTTTGTGGATAAAGGTGAAGAACTTTTATCCCTTTTAAATTCTTTGATTTTATGAAGTTTAGGTATTGAAATTATTGCTATGTAAAATATTGTATATAATTAGATTGAATTTTTTCATGTGATTTGAAGTCAAATTGGCAAAATAGTATGCTTGGAACTAAACTCTGATGGTTGGAAGCTTGTCAAGTGGGCTTTGGAGACTTGGAAACTTGTGAAAACAAAGTCTTGAGATGTTTTGGGGCTTAGGATGAAATCAACCAAGGTATGGTTTTGGTTTCCTGTAGTTAATATATAATGTTGCGTAAAAACTTAGGTTAGTTGCCATAAGATAGGCTTGAATTCTTGACTACAGTGCAGTATTGGTGTTGCCTGAACCCATTGAGCGATTCGAGGTTTATTGTGACGCTTTCTTAAAGGGTCTAGGGTGTGTGCTGGTGCAGTACCGAAATGTGGTATCTTACGCTTCTCGTCAGTTAAGACCTCACGAGGTGAATTATCCGACTCACGACTTGAAACTTGCTGCGATTGTGTTTGCACTGGAAATAAGGAGAGGTTACTCGCGACATGGCGGGAGTTTGGAGGTACAAAGGAAGGATTTGTGTGCCGAATGTGGGAGATTTAAGGCGTGATGTGCTGATAGAGGCTCACAGGAGTGGATTCTCGATTCATCTTGGGGCTATCAAGATATATCAAGACATAAAGGCAATATTTTGGTGACCAGAAACAAAAAATAATGTAGCAGTGTATGTATCTAAATGCTTGACTTGTCAGAAGGTTAAGATTGAACATCAGAAGCTGTCCAAAACACTACAACCCTTAGAGATTCCACAGTGGAAATGGGAAGCTATCACCATAGATTTTCTGTCTAGTTTTCTGGCAAGTTGGGATCGATACATGCTATCAGTGGAGTTTGCGTGCAGTAATAGTTACCATGCAAGCATCAGAATAGCTCCGTATGACGCTTTGTAAAGTGTCATTCTCTACTATGTTGGTATGAGGCCGGAGAATCGAGTTTGTTAAGGCCTGAGTTGGTGGCAGAGACGACAGAATAGATTAAGAAGATCCGATCTAGAATCATTATCGCTCAAAGTCGTCAGAAAAGCTATGCTGATCAGAGATGGAAACGTTTAGAGTTTGAAGAGGGCGACCATGTGTTTCTAAGGGTTACTCCGACTACAAGTATTGGAAGAGCGATAAAGACAAAGAAACTGAATCATCGTTATTTGGTCCGTTTTAAATTTAGAAGGAAATTGGGTCGGTGGCGTATCAGATAGCTCAACCACCTCATCTTTTGAACCTGCACAACGTATTTCACGTTTCACAGCTTCGAAAGTATACCTTTGATGCAAGTCATGTCTTAGAACCCGAATCAATTCAATTGAAAGGAGATTTGACGTTTTAAGTAATCCCGATCAGAATTGGCAAAACCGACTGAACCGGTGGTTAACCGATAAACCGGTCCAGTTTTTTAGAGAGTTGATTTTCTACTCAGGCTTCAAAACGGTGTTGTTTTGATCCTTAGGAAAAAAAAAGCCCAAACGGGCAAAAGCCAGTGTTCTAAAAATCGGACTGGACCGGTCAGTTGAACCGGTTCAACCGGGAACCGGAAAAAATGGTCTGATCCAATACGTAAAACTGCTCAAGAACCGCTAAACCGGCCGGTACTCGGTCGGTCAGACCGGATTGGAAGCTGGCCGGTTTTCAAAACGACGTCGTTTCCTTTGTTGAAAGGGAAAAGATTGAACGCGTTATCCACTTCTCCCCCACTTCTCCAACTCCTTCCTGCAGCAAATGCCCTAGCCACCACCAAAGAAAGCAAACCCTAGCAGTCTCCACCAATCGTCGCCGCCGTCCGTCGGAGTGGGAGATTGCTGCCGCCGTCCGTCGCACTCAAGAACTACCGTCTTCGTGCTCTCGGGCCTCTCGCCGGATCCTCCGCGTCGTGTGCTCGCATCTCGCCTCTCTCCTCTGTGCTCGGCTGCTCGCGCCTCCCTCCGCCAGTGAGTGCTCGAGCTGTGCGCGTTGGTTGTCTCTGCTCGATTCTGCCTCCCAGTGTCACTCGAGTCTCGTCTCAGTCACTGGCATCTCGTGGTTCGCCTGTCTCGTCACCGGCGGCAGAAGCAACTCGTGGGGTTGTCTCTTGCTTCGTCGCCTTCCGTGGGGTGGTCGCTGACTCGCCGTCGACCGTTGGTGAGTCCCTGCACCATCGCTTCCCTGTTCTCTCTTCTCCAGAATTCCCTTCTCCCTGTATTTTTGCATGTTGCTGAAAAAATTGCTAATCAATAAATTTGCCTTGTTGCTGATCTAAATGTTGCTGTAAATCGGGACTTTACTAAGATTTGTTAAATTTGTTGCTGTAACTTGAATTTGTTGCTGAATTTGTTGCTTCCTAGTCACAGAATTATAACAGAATGCTCAGTCAGTGCTTGGTTGATTGGCTTTGCTCACTGATTGTATTTCATGATAGATTTTAAATTGATAACTTTTAAATTTTAAATTTGCACTGCCCATGTTACTGATTCACTGTTCCTTCAGTGTTTTTTGTTGTTGTTAATCATTGTGATGAGCTTTGTTAAAATTGGGTTGAAAAATGTTAATCTATCTTCATTTTTCATTGTTCTTAACTTCTGTTCTTATTTAAAAAATTGCAATTGGTGATCTTTTGATTTAATATATGCTTCATGTTTTTAATTTCACTCTGCTTCTAGGCTTTGAAATCAGTTTATGATAACTGTGATCCAATTATTTAGTTGGATAACTGATGTAATTATTGAGTTTAAGAGATTGAGTTTTTTTGTTTTCATTATTAGTAAGACATGAATAGTTTAGAATTTTCTATTTCTTTCCCTTACTTCTGTAGTTTGTTATTTCGTGTTGGCTTCAACTTTCAAATGGGAATTAGGAGCTGGTGAGTGGTGAAGATAACAACATCTTCTGGAACTGAGTCTGTTGTTTCACTGCCTGATGGGAAAGTAAGATATGATCTATAATTGCGATAGTACACAGTGATGTTTTTTCCATTTGGCTGGACTCAGTGAGACAACTGGGAAATATTCTTGTTTGGTCTGATTAACCAACTTCAATATTTAACCTTGTTAATAATATCTTGTACCATTCAGACAAAAGCAGGGCCTATTTTGGTTGCCATAAATTCCTCCAAGAAAGTTCCTCTGTATGATAATGATTATATTAATGATTATATTAAAGCCTACAAGCATAAAAGAATTAAAAGAGCCTGTTTTGTTTTACTTTTTGACTCGATTACGTTAAGGTAATATTGTCTATCTTTAACTTGTGCACTGCAATTATTTTGCATATTTTGATGATTAATTACATTTAGTTGGTGATAGTTTGGGTAGGGATTTAAATTTGAAAGATATTTTATGATGTTTATTTATAATTTACTTATTATTTTATCATGAAATGGTTTTTCCGGTTGAACCACGGTTAGACCGATTGGACCAATAAACCAATGAACCAGTAACTAGAGTGGTTTGATGACCGGTCTGGTTTTCAGAACTTTGGTAGAAGCAAAACTCACCCCTCTCCCTTCTCTCTCACTATTCAGCATTCACCAAAATCTCAAACTTAACCCCATCAGAGCAAATATCCACCAGAAGCCCTAGCCGCCACCTTCTCCATCATTGATCTCCTCTCCTGTCGTCTTCGAGAGCGCTCTCTCTCTCTCTCTGTGTGTCTTTGTTCAAGCTCAAGCTCCCTCTTCGAGCTCTCTCGCCGTCGATGCTTCTTCGCCCCTCACCGTGGGTCGTCGCTGCTTCGCTCCTCTGCGTGGGTTGTCGCTGCTCCGCTCCTCACCGTTTTTGCTGTCTCCCCCTTCTCTTCTCCTCTGATTTTAGGTAACTTTGTCTCACACACTCTGAGCTCATTTCTGTCTTTGCCGTTCATCATTTTTTCCAACTAATTTTGAAGATTCTGAGCTGAGTCTGTGTTGTGAGTTTGAAATTGGATTATGTATTTAATTTGTTGAATGTTAAACCAAAGCTACTGGAATTGTTTGAGACAAGATATTTGCGCTCTATCACAGTAAACTCTACTTATAATTCAAAATCTTTCTTTCCCTGTTGTAATGCTACCAAAAAAATCCCAATTGATTTTTACTAATGTTTTATTTAATTTCTTGATGAACAAGTTGGAATAGGGGCATAGGGCTTATGGTATGCCAGCAATTTGCTGGAATCAATGGAATTTGTTTCCAAAATTGACACTACGGAGGGGCCAGGATTTTCTTGTATATGGTTCTCACTCTTACCCTAAACTGATAACAATTATTTCGCAAATGTTATTTCTCCAATTACTTACTCGAATGGAACATATATATAGGGGCATAATAGGCAGCCAAGGTTCATGAAGCAACACCATATTATATAATAAGATGATTCTGAGTATGCATTCTGAATTCAATTTGCTTAAATTGGATTATTTAATTTGTTGAATGTTGATGTGATTTTGAGTATGGATTCTGAATTCAATTTGCTGAATATTGAATTGATTCTAAATTTAATTTTAGATAACTCTGTCTCACACTCTTTGAGCTCATTCAATTACTTTTGTTGTTGATGTGTTTTTAGATTAGTTTGGATTTTTGAGATGAGAACATGTTGATTAGAATTCCAGAAACAAAATATGATTATATACTTTGGCTGTCTTATATCCGGCGAATTTAGGAATTTGTAATTGAATTGAATTTTGTTTTGTGTTACGATTATATTTGAAATTTTGTCTTATATTTTTTAATTGAATTTTGTCTTATATTTGAATTTTGTAAGTGAATTAAAATTAGTTTAAAAATATTGAATTTAAATATTTGAAATTGTATATTGAATTTTTAATAATTTTATTGTATATTCCATTAAACTGGTTCGACCCCGGTTCAACCCCGGTTAGACCACTGAACCATTGAACCAGTCACTTGACCGGTTCAATGACCGGTTCGGTTCTTGCAACCTTGGTTTGGATAAAACAGGAGAGTGGTGTTAGGCTTGCGAGTTGCAACAGCTAACGTAAAACTTGTCGAATCTCAATGACATGAATCCTTGTGATTATTGACCTAAATTATTCCTGTCATGCTGAGCATGTTTATAAACTTGTCAGTTCTGACTGAAGCGGCAAAGATGAAGGAGAATAAGGGAGAAGAAGAAGAAGAAAAAAAGGAGATGAGTCGGAAGGAGAAGCGGAAGGCATTAAAGAAAATGAAACGGAAGCAAATCAGGAAGGAGATTGCAGTTAAGGAGCGGGAAAAGGAGGAGGCTCGCATCAACGATCCCGACGAGAAGAGGAGGATGCAACTTCTGGAGCAGCAGGAGGCTGAGAGAATGGAGAGTGACAGGAAGCTTTTCGAGGAAAGAGAGAGGGCTTGGATGGAGTTACAGCAGAGGATCCAGCAGCAGCAGGAGCAACAACAGCAACAGATAGACCTTCTTGAAGAATCACAGTCGGCACGCAATGATAATGGTAGTGACAATGATGATGATCAATGGGAGTATGTGGAGGAAGGGCCTCCTGAGATTATCTGGCAAGGAAATGAGATTATCCTCAAGAGGAACAAAGTGAGGGTTAGGATTTCAAATAAGGAAACAAAACAAAATCAGGTATTATCATAGCTGCATCCTTTTGTTGTTCAAAGAATTTCTTTCAACCTTATTTAACACTGTTGTTGTTGCTCATGCTGTTGCAGCATGCTGATGATGCTGATAGACCTACCTCAAATCCTTTACCCCCAGAATCTCACTCAAATTCATTCGCTCAGCAGGTGCTGGAGAATGTTGCTCAACAAGTACCCAATTTCGGAACAGAACAGGTTATTTAGTTCTTATCTTATCTTGATCTTGCTCTTTCTTCTTTCTTAATTCTCAATGTGCTTATCTTGTTTTTTTGGGTTATCATGGCAGGACAAAGCTCATTGCCCTTTTCATTTAAAAACTGGAGCATGCCGATTTGGTCAACGTTGTAGCAGAGTCCACTTTTACCCTGATAAATCCTGCACCCTTCTGATGAAAAACATGTACAATGGTCCTGGCCTGGCTTGGGAGCAAGATGAAGGCCTTGAGGTCTGTTAATGCTGCTTTTGTGCCTTCGCTGTATCCTCAAAGGAGCTCCTTACAATTTCCTTTTTTATAATTTTATTCTGCAATTAGTTACTTTATTATATAATAGCGGTTTTCTATCTTATATCAAAATATGCCTTTTACGTCTTTTGTCTACAGCTGTTTCATTTATCAATAAAAAATGAAAGCATCCATGTCAATGGTCTATTCAGTTCAATTATTTTTCTTGTAGATATTCTCTTGTTCTTTAACTTGATAATAATCAGATTCATTGCGCTGGAGGCTCATGGTTTTGGTCTTGGTATGGTGGGTCAAGATTAACGATATTAGCTGTTGTATCCTTGGGGATATCTATGAAATATTGATCGTCCTCCCTTGTTAGTAACTTAATCAACTATTTTCTTTTGGTTGTGTTTGACATTTTTTCCTTTTAATACCTATTCTTAGATATGTCATATGTGTTTATTTAGTATCTGAGTCCTTTTTCTATTACCATTGGCATCATATGTTCGCAACTACTTTCAAGTTTCAATATTTGATATTTTCTTTGAGGTCGGAGGATTTTCTTCTTCATGATGTTTCAATCAATATTTTATATCTATATCACATTTTAGGATGTATTCATTAATTAGATTGTACAGTTAAAATTCATACTTTTAAATTTCACAATGTCCAAAATCTCTTGATCCTTAACCATAAATAGTTGTTGGGCAATATTCAAGCCATGGATTGTGGAGCTATGTTGCAGATATCACCAAATGGTTTGAGATTATTGCAGCCAGACATAAAAATGGGGACGAAGTTAGTTGGTTCTTGAAAGTACATTGCTTTGTGTGTGTGGGTGGGGGAAAGGAAAATTTTTATGCATGGCCAGAATTTATGTTGATAAAATCTGTATTGTTTCATATACGAAACTTATATTCCATTATGCTTCTGTGTTTCATTGGTTCTTGCTTGCTTAGCTATAGACTCATTGATCCTATTAGTTATAGGAAAATCCACTATTTTATTATATTCTATTTTCATTCAAGTTGTGTGAGTCTAGTATGCTTAGATAAAGATAATAAAAACTGCTCTTTGTAGGCATCCTAGTGTATAACTTTTCAAAATTGATATGTATAATTCTTCTAGCTGATACAATCCTTACTCCACGAATCTTCTTGTCATCTTAAGAATCTTGCAAACTAGTGAACTTTCATCCCTTATGCACGAACAAGAAGTGCTGAATTTGGCATCTGCTACTTCTTTTGGCTTTGTTTTGATCCCTATTGCACTACTGAGATAGCTGAAACTGGAATAGAATTATCTTCACTGTTTTTGGTTATGTAGGCCTTGTAGTTAATATTTTATCATTTGTATAGAAATAATTGAAAGCTAATATTCTAGTACTTGGTATATTTATTACATTGTCAGAATCTAAAATCCTTATTTGACTTGTTTACCTATTTTTCAGTACACGGATGAGGAGGTTGAACGCTGTTTTGAAGAATTTTATGATGATGTTCATACGGAGTTCCAGAAATTTGGAGAAATTGTGAACTTCAAGGTTCTTTTGTAATGCTTTTTATATACTGAAAAGTTTTCTGCATGAAGTTTTGACAGAGACGCAATATGTTTGGTTGTATTGAGATAGAGACAAATAGAGACACATTGGACCTGACATACACTCACTCAATCTGCATCTCCAAAGGAAGGGCACTAGTGTCTCTATCTTCAGTGTCTGTCTCAATGTCCTATTTCACCCTATCTCTTGTTCCAAACACAACCTTACATAACTATTGTGGTCTTGCTTTGAACTTTACCAACAATGATCCCTTATCCTATTTTTCATTCTTGTTACTTGTGAGCAATTAGAAGACCATATTTTGGTACCAAATTTGAAACACGTTAAAAATATTTGAATTTTCAGGGCATGAGTTGGTTTATCCCTTCCTGATCTTCCTTTTTCTCCAACTTATGCAAATGCTTGTTTATCCTTATTTCTGTCAGGTGTGTAAAAATGGTGCATTTCACTTGAGAGGAAATGTCTACGTTCAGTATAAACATTTGGACTCTGCTCTGCTTGCTTACAACACTGTTAATGGGCGCTACTTTGCTGGGAAACAGGTAATTCATTCCCTGTTTATTCTTGATGAATATCTTGAATTTTGTATGAGCATATGAATTTCACAAAGATCCAATTAAGATAGAAATTCATGGGTCTTGGGACTTCTGCCCCTCCTTTGTTCAATATCCGGGAAATTCCCAGTATTGTATTGACGAGCTGTAAGGACTAAGGCCGTAACTCCTGATATCCATGGAAACCCTGAGGATGTTTGATGCAAAACTGGATGTGTCTTATTGCAGGTAAGTTGTAACTTTGTTAGTTTGACAAGATGGAAGGTTGCCATATGTGGCGAGTATATGAAGTCAGGTTACAAGGTATACAGTTTATCAGTGATTTATATTTCGTTCCCCTAGTATATATTACATATAGCTTTGGATACTGAAAACACGTGTGGTTCATTTGTAGAAACGATGTGATGACTTGGTTTCAACTTCAAACTTTAAATAGTTTTTTTATCCCTTAAATTAATTTAAGGGTTGAAGGTCAATTTGTTGATGCTGCTCTTTTCCGTTGCATGTTAACAGACTTGTTCTCATGGAACAGCATGCAATTTTATACACTGTTTCCGAAATCCTGGTGGAGACTATGAATGGGCTGATTCTGATAGACCGCCCCCAAAATATTGGGTGAAAAAGATGATAGCATTATTTGGTTATTCTGATGATTATGAGGCTTTAGGGGAGCGAGAAAATTTGAGTTTGCAAAAGAATACCGGGGAGATGTCAAGATCAGATTCTTTCAGGTATGCTTTCACTTTGTTGTTCCTCATTCTATGACAATAAATGGTGTGAATTTTAACGGACCAATTAGCTACTACCATTTTATCAATATGCTTGAATTTGGACCTGCTTATATTATTTGAAAAATGGAGCAAAAGCTCCAATTGAGGGTGGCATGGTGCACAAGCATGTCACATTACACACACAGCCTAACTTTATACAAGAGCCAGTGGCTGATTTCACATGAACTGTGACCTTTGTCACAGGGGCTGGAGATAATTATTGGTCCAAAATTCCCCCTCAAAAATTCCAACTGATAAATTAACCAAAATTTCCTATCAAATCTGTGCAAAGAATTTTGCAGGCTACACACAGGCTTGCATTCTTGTGCTGCAACAAAGGCTGTTTTATATTTGAAAGTAACTAATTGTTATCATTAGTCTAATAAAATTTGATTGAGGAAATATGGCTTGGAATAGCATTTTGTTGATTTGAGTCCAAATTTTCAATTTGCGAACTGGAACCATATTTTATGTTTGAGGCAAATATTTTGTTCATGCCAGGTTTTATGTATATTTTTTATATGTTAATTTATACTCATTCTTATAGTATGAGAATCTTTTGCAGGTACCACTCAAGTAGATCAAGATCTAGGGAGAGGGATCAGTTGAAAAGTTATTCTAGCAGAAGAAAACATGGAGACGAACGAAGGCAAAGAACTCCCGATGAGGCATGGAATGCCCATTCAAAAGAGAATAAGCACAAAACTCTGGTTTCTGAATCCAATAGGGAATGGCTAGAAAAAGATGAAAATAGGGAAAGTCACCATAAACATTACAGAAAAAGCTCGTTACATAGTGACAAGGATGACAGTCGCAGAAGCCATGATGAGGATTTTGATACAGATTTGACTATAACTGGTAAGGACGATGAAGTAGAACATGGAAAAGAACGACGACACTGTAAGAAACGGAAGAGAGATAGAAGGGATCGGATTTATGAGTCCGAATCAGAGCACCATACCAGTAGAAGGAAAAGTTCACGGCAGCACAGTAGGGACAATAGAACCGGTGAAGCTGAATCTAATAAAGATTTGTTTGATCAAGGAGACTTGGAACCTCATGATAGCTCTAGGAAAAACTTGAGACACAGGAGGTTTAACCATCGAGAAGACAACAAAGACTATGATAGTGAACATGATGAAGTTGATGGAGATTGGTCACGGAGAGAGAGACACAGAAGATCTGGCTATCGAGAAGACATTAAAGACCATGAAAATGAATGTGATGAAGTCGATAGAGGTTGGTCACGGTGGGATGGGGACGGAAGATCGCATCATAAAAAGAAGTGTTCAAGACACCACCACTCACCAGATGTTGGATTACAGTGATGTAGACATCTAAGAATGCAAGTAAGCTTAACTTTTGTATTCCTGTGATGATGCTTTATCATCTTTTGTACAATCTCTTCTCTTAGTGTTTCCTTTTTTTTTCTTTTTTTTTCCTTCTATGAAACAAAAAAAGAATGCAAGTCAAACGAGCATCAGGTTTGTTTTTGTAAATTCTCATTATAGTGAGGAGATTGGTTATGCTATTAATATTGGCTAACATTGTTTAAGAGAGAGCTGTGAAAATAGTTGTAGTCAGATGGTTTATTCTTTGCATACCGGACGTGGTAGGAAAAGAGAGATACTAGTAAGATTGTTTCAATTAAAGTAATGAAAATCTTTTTCAAGATATATGACTTTGGTGTTGCTCAGTACTGGTGGCACACCTGTAGTTCGCTAGTAATAAATTGTATTGTTTTCAATACCTTGCTTCCTACTTGAAATTAAACTCGTGTAATTTTGGTTATTATTTTACAACTAATAAAAAAAACCTGATAATTGTGCAGAGCAAATATTTTGTAAATATATAGACTACAGTAAGTATGAAATGATTATGTTAAAATGAAACTAAAATATTATTCTTTATTTATTTATAGCCCAAAACTTATTTATAATAAATTTAACAATTGGACCTAGAAGTTTTTGTGATGACTTCATAATAATTAAGTACCAAGTAACGATGATTAATATTGTAGTTTATATCATACTTACACGGAATGGAAGTTTTTGAAAGATTAGTATTTGATCAACTTTTTGGTTTTCTTAAACATCAGTATAATAATGCTCTACAGAGTTTGCATATGAATAATGACATTCCAAATTTTCAAATTTCGTACCACAATCATATTTTAATCAGACAATTTTAAAAATAAATATTGGTGATTATATCCAAGGTTCTGAGAACCGGATCGGATCATCAAACCATTTTAATTACTGGTTCACTAGTTTATTGATCCAACCGATCTAACCGTGGTTCAACCAAAAAAATCGTTTTAGAATAAAATAAATAAATTATAAACTTGGCTACTCTTGCAGCTTCTTCAATCTCAACTTGGTCAGCTTCTGAATGTTGTCGCAAACAAAGCCAGTCTTGGCTCACTAGTCCTATTTGCTGCCTCAACCATTTTGGCTTCAAACTCTTAACATCATTCCCATCTAGCAAAATTTGTCCTACACACAATTTCTTCAATTAATTAGTGCCACATAACATACCATACCATATCATATGGCCTTTAACTAATATGCATAACTTCAGTTCCAGATTTTTTAACAAGCAAGTAAACTACATACTAAACAAGAATGCATCTTTACCTAGCCATCACTCAAATTAAGTGAGAAATTTTAACTTTTAAGTTTACCTGATAAACGGTCATAGAATCTCTCTATGAGGGACACAACGGTGCTCTTTTCGGAGCCGCTGCTGAACAATCCACAGTGCAGATGAGTAACCTTGCAGTGCTCTATTCTCCCCAACAAATGCCAAGACCACTCTAATTTGAACCACAATCTGCTAAAAAAAGAAAAAAAAAAAAAGGCCTCAACAACAATCACAACACCACCGCAGATGAAAAAAAGTTAAAAGAAAAAAAGTTAAAAGAAGCTCCCAAGATTAATACTTTGGTGTATTATTGACCTGTTCAACAATGTTGCCTGCTCGAGGAGCTTCTTTGCTCTAAACCTGCAACCAGCAGAAATTACAAAACAGCAATTACAAAGTTAAAAACATAACTGAAATTACAAAGAGCTTCTTGGCAGGCGAATTATTACTCAAAGATGCATTGTTATCAGCCACTGCTTCTTGATTAATACTTCCATCTATAATTGAAATCAATACATCATAATCAAAGTTAAAAACATCAAACAGAACCAAAAATAAAAAAGAATCAGCAACAAAAATTAAATACCAGCAACATATACCAAATCCTAAACACCATTACCAAATACCAAGAGCAGAACTTAACAGAACCAAAAATAAAAAAGAATCAGCAACAAAGATTACCAAATACCAAAAGCAGAACAAAAAATAAAAAAGAATCAACAACAAAAATTAAATACTAACAACAAATCAGTAACTATTTCAACAACAAATTAAATACCAACAGCTGCAATGCAGCATAAAAAATCACTGATCACAAATTTTAAATTTAAAACACTTATCACAAATTAATTAATTTCAGATTTAGAAATCACAAATCACTCATCAGAGACATTCAAAATCAAATTCATAACACTGAAACAGCTCAAAATCAAAATGAAATTGACTAACCTTCCACTGACAGCAGGACGACGACGGAGATACGACGGCGTAGCAGCTGGAAGCCTCGAACAGCGAAGTCACCGACGAAGACAGGACGACGTGCCGAGCTAGAAAGCCTAGAAGAGAAGGTCTGGCCATATGGATTTGGGACAGGGGAAGGAGGAGGCCCCGGAGGCGCCGACAACCACGGACGGCGGCGGCGGTTCCGTTGACGAAGCTGGGTTTTAGGTTTGGTCGTTTGGGGAACCCTACGGCTTGAGTGTGTGTTTCGAAGGAGAAGTAGGGGTG
>NC_029778.3:76447654-76494185 GCF_000817695.3 Arachis duranensis | reverse complement strand
AGGCTAGAGTTAATGGCTATCAACTATCAATCAATTGGACACTAGTGACTCAAGAAATCCTAAGTCACCTTCTCAAGCCAATAACATAGAATTCTACTCTAACATCCTCTCAAGCATTTCATCAAACACTTGGAGGGTAATGAAAGGAAGCATTTTTATTTGTAAGAATAAAAGGAATCAACAACTAACAATTACAAAGAATTAACAAAACAACAATCAACAACATCACAATCACATGAATTATCTCAAATTGTATTATTAAAGGAAAACAAAAGAACAAAAATATCTCAATTACAAAACCTAGAAACAAAATAAGAGAAATCACAACAAGAGGATAGGGATAGAAAGAAGAACCAAAGTGTAGCAATCATCAATTGAAGGTAGAAGTAGAAGGAGACTTGAATTAAACCTAGAACTATGAGATCCTAATCTAATCCTAATTCCTAATCCTAATTCTAGAGAGAAGAGAGAGCTTTTCTCTCTAGAAACTACTTCTAAAACTAAACTATGACTAATGGTAACTAACATCTAAAGTATGAAAGTATGTTCATTCCCCCTTCAATCCTTGGCTTAAATAGCATCAGAAATGAGTTGGATTGGGCCCACAAGGCTTTAGAATTCGCTGGCCACGTTTTGCTTTAAGTGAACCAGGTGGCAGCAACGGCGCGTGCGCGTACTATGCGCGTGCGTGCCACCATACGTGTAGCAACTATGGCAAATATTATATCGTTTCGAAGCCCCGGATATTAGCTTTCCAACCCAACTAGAACCGCGTCATTTGGATCTCTGTAGTTCAAGTTATGGTCGTTTAAGTGCGAAGAGGTCGGCTTGCCAGCTTTCCGGTTCTTTCATTTCTTCATGAGTTCTCCAACTTTTCATGCTTCTTTCTTCATTCCCTTGATCCGATCTTTGCCTCCTAAACCTTAAACCACTTAACAAACATATCAAGGCATCTAATGGAATCAAGGAGAATTAGATTTAGTTATTTTAAGACCTAAAAAGCATGTTTTCACTCTTAAGCACAATTAAAGGAGAAGTTATAAAACCATGCTATTTCATTGAATAAATGTGGGTAAAAGGTGATAAAATCCCCTAAAATCAATACAAGATAAACCCTACAAATGGGGTTTATCAGCATGTTCCCTTGCTTTAGTCTGTGTTTCTGGGCCAAAAACTGGGTCAAAACATGGCCCAAAATTGCCCCCAGCATTTTCTATTAATTCTGCAGATCACGTATGTCATGCGTACGCGTCAGCCATGCGTTTGCGTCGCTGGTCGTTTTGGCGTGTCACGCGTTCGCGTTAAGCACGTGGCTTGCGTCATATTGCAGAACTCCGATTCACGCGTACGCGTTAGGCATGCGCACACGTCACTACAATTTTCTCCATGTCGCGCGCACGCGTGAGCCATGCGTGCGCGTCGCTGCTCGCTGGTTATCTTCCTTAGTTTCTTGTGTTCCTTCCATTTTTGCATGCTTCCTTTCCATCCTCCAAGCCATTCCTGCCCTGTGATCTCTGAAAACACTTAACACATATATCAAGGCATCGAATGGTAATAAGAGAGGATTAAACATAGCAAAATTATTCCTGCTCTATAAAGCCTGAAACACTTAACACGGATCACGGCATCGAATGGTATAAAGAAGAATTAAAATACACAAATTAAAAACTTCTAGAAAGCAAGTTTTCAACCATAGATCAAGACTAGGAAGGAGTTGTAAAGCCATGCAAATCATATGAATAAGTGGGTAAAGACTTGATAAAACCACGCAACTAAACATAAGATAGACCATAAAATAGTGGTTTATCAACCGGGCCATAAAGATACTAAATCAGAAAATTACAGGGGATTCAAAGACTCCCAGTAGCGGTATCCCGGGGAGAAGGAGGACGAGTCGCGAGAGGGACGACATCCACGGTCCCATCTGGCCGGTTCAGAATCTAGACATCAAGGTCTGACTCAGGATGGCCGACCTCGGTAGTAGGAATTAAAGAGGCCGGGACAGCTGAGGCTTTGGCAGATGGCACAGGAGGAGGGTCTACATCTACATCATCATCGTCTGAGCCGTCAAGAACAATCTTTCCATATACTACAATGTTGTCCAAGCTGAATAAAGTGAGGTCGAGCTCAGGCGCCAGAACTCGAACCTGAGCCTTAAATTCTCATAAGCAGCATTCACGCTGCCTACAAGATGGTTGTGGAGCTCAGTATAGTCTGCCTGAACAGAGTCCAACCTCTCCCTGAGCTCTACCATCTCACCATAAGTTAAGATATAGCTATCCTTATGCTTTTGTGCCATCTCCTCAGCCCGAGTCTTCTCACCCTCCAACTCTTTCTCCAACTTTGCCACCTTTTTCTCAAGCTCCTCCTTCAACCCCTTGATCCTATCATATTCCGACTTGGCCTCCTCCATGAAAGCCTTTGTGGCATGAACCAGAACATCTTGAGCAGTCCTAAACAAAGCTGCTCCCATATGTGCCATCTTGATATTAGTTCGCGTAATGAAGTCCAAATGATGAAAAATGGACACATCATTCAAAGGCATAACACCATAGGGAGCAATTTGCTGATCAACGAACCCTACGGCATCAAAATCAGGGGCATCCAAATTGAAGGGCTTAGCAATTCTCTGTTTCTTGGGAGAAGGACCGGCAGCAGATGGGGAGGCAACACTGGAGGTCGGTAGAGGATGAACAGATGAGGCCAGCCGAACATGGGGAGTCGGGATGACCTTCTTTGGTCCAGAAGTGTCCGAAGTCGACCTTTTCAAGGAAGCCTTAGACGACCCCTCTCCGAGAACCTTGGCCGAGATGTTTTGGACCGCAGTTGCCTTTCTCGCCTTTTTAAAGACATTCATGGAATAATTGTTTTTAACCATCTCTGAAAATACACAGCAAAAACCAAGTTATAAATCGGAAAGAAAAGGAATAAACTCGACAAAATAAACAAACACAACAAGATACAAAAGAAGTCCACCACTACCCAGCTCAGCTCGGAGAAGTGAGGGATCTCCTAAAAATTTCTTGGTATCAAGATGGGGAGGTTGCCCCCAGTTCTCTTCCAACACAGTTACAAAAGGCTTGCTCAACTTCATCCAACATCTCCCAAGAATATCTAGATACCACTACATTCTGTTGCCACTCTAAAGGAAAAGCGGGCTCATCATTCTCATCCAGAAAAAAAGGGGCGAGCTCCTTCAACAACTCGGACCTTGAAAAGATAGTTCTTAAAATCACGGAAGGATTCATCATACATTGAAAAAACCTTTTTTCCCTGGAAAGCTCGGAAAGAGACCCAAGCGGCCTTCTTCTTAACCACACCAGGCTTTGTTAGAACAAAGAGATAAAAGAAAAGGAATTGGGAAGGCTGGACACCCAATTCACTGCACAACAATTGAAAAATCTTTATAAAGCCCCAAGAGTTGGGATGAAGCTGGGATGGAGATACATTGCACAACCACAACAAATTGGTCTCAAAAGGAGTAAAAGGAAAAGTAATGTTCAGTTGGCTGAGAAAATAGTCATAGGCATAAAAGAAGGGACGCTCCCCTTGGACCGAGGTTGGAAAACAAACCCGCTCATCGGGATCAGGTGCTATTAGCTCATAGTCTTTCTCCTGCTACTGACTATTACAAAGCCTGTGATGTTTTTCAACTCTACACAATACTCAGAATTTACCACAGAAACACACATCAATACGAGAGAGTCCAGCCAGTCTGACATGCCCTCAGGTACTTTGGAGGATGTCTCAAAAATATTTTTGCGAGAAGACATGGGTCAACTAAGTCCTACAGTAAGAAAAAAGAAGAGGGGTTACTAGTCAAACAGCTCAGGCAAGTCAAAGAAGAGCAACTCGGGCGTAAATAGATACGACTCGGACTAAGCCATACAAGTATCAAGAAGTCAGATATGACAACAAAAGGAAACCCCAGGACTCACACCAAGAATCCAGGGGCATCCTTTGGAGGCAAACAGAACAAGGTTGCAAGAAAAATCTACAGCTTACATCTCGACACTCCTCAAACAGGAAAACAACTCTCCTTTGACAAAGACACTCCACAAAGAAAAAGTTACAAAGTCACAACAAAAACATCAAAAAGCTACGATCTTTTTCACAAGTTTATCAGCAAAGGGTTCTTTCAGACTTTAAAAAACCATCAACATCGACAAACAGATAAGAGGCACAAGACAGGCAAACTATCAGCATCAAATAGACAATGCAAAGAAATCATCAAAGGCGCAACCTTTTTCAAAATCAGGCAGTTCATTATTGCAAAAGAACCAAATCAAAGAAGATACAGTCAGAGATAGTAAACAAATGGTCAAAACCCTAACTAGCAGGAAAACAAGAAAAGGCTCACACAAATGGAAGAAACTTTAGAACACGCAGCGACAATCAAAACGCAGCAAATGCAGAAAGATGCAAACTTTCTCTACAAATCAAACCTAAAAAGAATGGCGTGAAAAATAGAGAGAACCAACCTGTAGAGAAGAAGGAAACGATCAACTGATTGAAGGTTGAAAACAAGCAACCGAGATGGCACCAGCAAAGATCACCTTTTCGAGAAGGAAAAAAACGAAGGGGTAAAAGAGAAGAAGAGAAGTTACAACAAGCACGGAGAAGAGAAACTAAAGAGAGAGGCTGTGAAAAATTCAAAATGAAGACACAAAGAGGGAAATAAAAGGAAACGGCAAAAAATAAATGCGTATTTAAGCCTTCGCACGTTCCCTAGGAAAGAGCAAACGTACGATGCAATTAAAGAAGAGTGAGAAAAATGATCTGCATTCAAACAAACTCCGCAAAAAAGATCAACAATGCTCGAGCTCGACTTTCCCAAAAAGGGGCCCCAGTCTGGAAAAAACACGACCTCAAAGAAAAGATCGAGCTCAAGAAGGGGCACTGTTCATACCCTGAGAGGAGTTGTACGACCCGGGCAGATCGAAGACAATTCGACCGACCTCTTCATAAAGAAGTCGGCCAAACCGCTACAGAGGCCCAAGGAGGCCCAAACAGAAGAACACGACCCAAATCTAAAGGCAACCCAAAGCCTAGAAAGATAAGGGCGGTTCCTTCCAAAAGATAAGATGACTTCACTCAAAGATAAGATAAGATAACTATCTTATCTCCAGAAAGGTCACTCCACACCATTATAAATACACTAGAACACCCAGTTATAACTCATACTCTAATCCCACTAAAATCCTGCTTAATACCCTTGCTAACTTAAGCATCGGAGTCCCTTGCAGGTACCACCACCCTCCGGTGACGAAGGATCAGTACCACCACCAAGTCCAACAAGTCGGACACGGCGGCTCCGGCCACCATCATCAAGTCGGACACAACAACTCCGACCAGCACAGAAGATCTCGCCCGAAATCGACTTGTAGTTTCAGGTAACCCTCGGAACAGAGGACAGTTTAACTAGTACAAAACCCCACACTCAAATTCAGTAAAAGGAAGCCTAACGCCTAATTCCATAAACAAACAACTATACATATAAAGAAAGACCAGTCATGCAAACGGTCACAAACGCAATCATCACTTTGGCATGGTAATATCTCTATCCTAACGTTACTACCCTCCCTAACCCATACATCCGAACCTAGCATTTTCACTGACTCCTCGTCATTAAACTCAGAAACATAAGCCCTAACTCTAGTGTCAACCCAGTTACAAGGATCATTTTCATCAAGCCCAGCCTTCCTTTTCTCCATCAAACACAAAGTAAAAGAAAAGAAAAGACAGAAAGAAGTAGCAAACAGAAGAAGTACTTAGCACTCACCATTTTTACTCATTCTATGAAAAGAAAAACAAAGTCCCAGGAAATCCAGTTATGCCCAAAGATGAAACCAAAGGTTACAAGAAAAACTAAATACCGGCAAAACTAAAACGGTTAAATTTGAGGTGTTTTTAAATCTGAGCCGTTAAAAAAAGGGGCATTAACTCACGTCAAAATGAAACGGACATGGATTCCTCGGGAAGCGCAACACATCTCACTCAATCAATCACGAAGGCGCGAAGAGCGATGCATCAATTAATTACAAAAACCGTTTCATATTCCGAACAGAACCAGGCCGAACTTGGGGCTACGGGATACCAACATAGCATAAAATCTAAAGCCGAGATATACGTGACACCTATTAAAAGTTCACGTTTGTTCTGTCCAAACCAAGGCAAATTTGGGGACTATGATACGTACCTTATACTTTGGCCACCGAAAATATCCACAGTACTCGGAATAAAACGAAAATGTCGGACGTAAAGTCTAAATAGTCAAATGTTATCAGCGAAACTAACTCATCACTAACATGACTCACTATTCGGCCAAGAATCTCAAATTTATCACCACAAGTTGGTAAATTTATCATCTATAAAGCCGAGTATGTAACCTCGGCAGGAACAGGTTCTAATTTAAGTTTTATATATTTTAATACATATACAAATAACAATATATTTTATTTAGAAACGAAAAAATTAAATATTTTTTTATATTTTGTTGCTTCTATTATTCTGATTATTCCAACTCTTATTTTTTATATTTCTATTATTCTAATTCGTTATTATCTCAAAATTAAGATTTATGATAATAACAATAATTTCTGAGATTGACATCTAGAAAATCTAACTCTGTGATTTTTTAAGTTATCTTTTTTTTAATTAATTAATTTTTTTATAATCACAAAAAATAAAATAAAATTAAATAATAATATAAATAGAACTAAACTATTATAAAAAAAATGAAAAATTAAGATAGCATTTGGATGAGAAGATTCTTTCGCACTTAGTTACTTTCTACGGAAAAAACTTGAAAACATGTGTGCTTTTTACTGTATGTGCTGTGTTATCTTAAACAGAAGTAAAAGATGACGAATAATAAATGGCGTGGAGCCAGTGAGCCAAACAATTTCGTATCTCTACCAATGCAAAGTTGTATTTGGTTTCATTCATAGGTGCTTCCGTGTTTGACCAAAATCCTCTAACTCCAACATTTTTATATAATCATAATGAACATTTAAGTGTAAAATAAGATAACTATCCTAAACTTTTAGCCATTCTAACCATTGGGTAAGGCCCTAGAAACTGCACCAATATATGGGTGCTGTTGTGGCTTCCATTTTCATGGTTTCATTTCTAATGAATGATATAGGGCAATGTATATATTGAATTCTCAAAAATTAAAAATTTACACATGTATATTAGATTCTCAAAAATTAAAAATTTAAACTTCTTTTAGGTTATTTAGACTTTTTTTTTTAAATAAAAAATGGTTAAAAATTTTAATTTATTTTTTAATTAAAAAATATTTTGAATTTATTTTTTTAAATATTTTTTAAAAATAATATAAAAAGCAAATTAAGATTTTTAATTATAATTCTTTTTTAATAGTTCTGTTTTCTCTCTTTTTGTGGACAGACTCTTGTCTTCTATATTTGTTCTCAGTTCTAACTTGTAAGCGATATTAATTTACAAGTGAATGAACGTTGTTAAGCACGCCATGTTAGGAAAAAAATATATGGTTAAATATATAGCATAATTAAATGATAAATAGATGAGTATTTAAATGCATGATATAAAAAAAATACATGATATAATACATAATATAATCATGCGATAGAAGACGAGATACCAAAGTAAAAATAACGTGAATTCATTTCCGAAAAATGCAAATGATGTAAATTATACCCATAGATGAAGAATAAAAAAATCAATAAATATGTATATATAAGCCATTAATTAATAATATTAGAATACATGATAATAATTCAAGAATGCAATGAAAAGTTTTTATTTATAGGCTAAATCTACAATATAATCATAATTAACAAAATCAATTTAATATCAACTCGATTAAATATAAAAATAATTTGTGATATGCCTAAATACTGTATTAATATATAATATTCTAAAAATATTCTAACAAGTAGTATAATATAAATATGCACGTTACAAAATTACATCAAATTGTTACTACTTTTTAATCAAAGCAATCAACAAAAATCATAGCATATAAAGGCATGTATCACAAAAAGAGAAATAAAGTATTATATATCTAAAGTATCGTTATTAAAATCGGATCGAATTAAGTTTAGTTTTAATATTTTTATCAGATTTGCAATTAATTTAGTCAATAATAATTAAGATTCTAAAAATCGAATTAATAATTGAATCGGTAAAACTAAAAGTTTAAAGTTTTATTGAGATTCAATTGAAATTAAACTAATTATAATTGACGTGTACCCTACAAATTCGAAAACAAGATCAATATTAAAATTGACCATATGAAATAGAGATAATAGTGCGGAAGAATTCAATCACAACTTGAATACAGCTTTAAAATGAGTCAAACGTCATTTCTAATCCGTTATCAATAACAAACGGTACTCACCATCCAACCAAAAAGATCGGAACGAACAAAGAGAAGCTAACACTTCACTTGTCTATATAAACAAACCAGATGCCTCAGAAGAAATAGGTCACACTCCACTTTTTGTTTATCCTTTAAATTCTCCTTTTTAAGATACTCTCGTAACTTGAGCGTCGGAGTGCTTTTTGCAGGTTCTCCCGCCGCTGTGTTGCGCACTGTTGAGGTGTTCCGACCCTTGCCCCAAACGAAGTATAGCTCTCCACCATGACCAAACAGTCGCTGGAAGGAGTCATCATACCTCAGTTACACACGAACGGAACATTTGGCGCCCACCGTGGGGCCCGAGCATTCATCCGACCCCACTATTTCTTTGCTTAGCTTTTGTACTCTTTTTTCTGCAGGATTCTCAGCATGGCTGATAATGGGATCTAACAACCCACGCAAGAAGAACTCCTAACTCGGATTGCCGAGCTTCAGGCAGAAGTTCGGAGGATAGCCGAGCTGTCTTCCACCAATAACGTGGGAAAACATGAGGAAGGAAACTCTAAAGGCTCAGCTCAAGGCAATACAGACCCATTGAGCATCAATCCGCCAAAAGAAAGGCTGGTCTTGGACAACCCTTTCTCTGAAGAGATCACCAAGTTTCAGATGCCAAAAAATTTCGTGCTACCCACTACTCTTGGGCCATATAAGGGGGTTGATGACCCCGTGCTCATGTTAAAAAATTTCAGTCTATGATATTTTTTAACAACGCTAACAATGAACATGTACTTTGCCAAACTTTTCCTACTTATCTTGATGGTGCTGCATTACTTTGGTTTTCTAAATTGTTAGCAGGTTCGATCTCCTCATTTGAAGAATTGGCGAGATCCTTCATCGACTACTTCGCAGCATTAAGAATAAACGTGCACGGATCATATTACCTAGGAACCATTAGACAAGGACAACACGAAAGTTTAAAGGACTACATGACTCGGTTTGCTGAAACAACCATGGAAATACCAGATCTAGACCCAGCAGTCCACTTGCACGCCCTTAAGGCCGGCCTCAGACCTGGTAAGTTCCGGGAAACAATCACGGTGACTAAATTGAAGATGCTGGAGGAATTCCGAGAAAGGGCTGTAGGCCAAATAGAGATCGAAGAACTCTGAGAAGCACAGAAAGCAGACATGCAACCCTCCAGGAGATAAGAAGATAGGACTATAAGATCACCAAACAATAAGGAACCAAGGAAGCCATTCAAGCTAACCCCAAAATTTGATACCTATACCAGATTCAACACAAAGAGAGAGAAAATAATCAAGGAGATTCTCAATGTCAAAATAATAAAACCCCTTGCCCGAGTAGGAAGCTACCAGGACCAACGATTCATAGACACAACCAAAAATTGCGCCTTCCATCAGAAGTACGGACACACAACGGACAAATGCATAATCACCGCGTCAACGAACCTCAGAAGAAAAGGATGATAGTAGATGGTCCAACCCTAACCCACCAAAGGGGGTCATAAACTGCATATCCGGAGGATTCGCCAGGGGAGGCGAGACAAATGCGGCACACAAACAAAGTTACCGAGCAATGATGGCAATCGAAGGAACAATACCTCAAGGGAGCAAGGACACAACAGACCTCAAAATTACCTTCAGTTAGGCCGACATATCATTGCTTGGACCAGACCTAGACGATCTAGTGGTGATTTCCATCCAAACAGGTGAATTATTGGTAAAAAAAAGTCATCTTGGACCCAGGTAGTAGTGCAGACGTCCTCTTTTACTCTACCTTCCCAAAAATGAAATTATCTGAAAAAGCCATACAAGCTTCATCTGGAAAACTGGTAGGGTTCTTCGGAGAAAGGGTCCCAATAAAAGGCTACATATGGCTAAAAATGACAATAGGGGACACCCCATTATCACGGACCATGGATGTCCAGTACCTTATAGTTGACTGCCCCAGTCCTTATAATATTATTCTCGGAAAACCTGCCCCAGTCATTATGTGTTAAGTTTCAGGCACAGGACATCGAGATAGCGACAATCCACTCGGACCGCCAACAAGCTAGGCAATGTTACAATGCAAGTCTAAAAGGAGCGAACACAAGGGGAAAACATCAACAAGAGGTCAAGGCTATCCACAGCACAAATGAAGTATTGTCCCTAGCAGAACTCGATTCCCAGGAGGATTTCCAGGACAGACCTCAGCCAGCAGACAAACTCCAAAAAGTCACTCTAACCTCAAAACCAGAACAATTCACTTACATCGGCCGAGCTCTTAAAGGACAGGAGCAACTAAAACTTATAAAGGTTCTACAAGACAACGCCGATTTGTTCGCCTGGACCCCAGCAGACATGCCAGAGATGGACCTAAACATCATTTGCCACAAACTCGCCATTGACAGAGCGATCCGACCTGTAGCCCAAAAGAAAAGAAACCTCGGAGCAGAAAAGGAAAACGCAGCCCTGGAAGAGACTAGAAAGCTCTTCAATGCATACTTCATTAAAGAAATTCGCTTCACCACGTGGCTCTCGAATGTGGTAATGGTAAGGAAAAACTCAGGTAAGTGGCGCATGTGCGTCGACTTTACAAACCTTAACAAGGCATGTCCGAAAGATGCCTATCCGCTGCCTTGTATTGACAAACTGGTAGATAATACTTCAGGATTCAAAAGCTTAAGCTTCATGGATGCATACTCTAGTTACAACCAGATTCTTATGCATCCAGAAGACCAAAGCAAAACATCTTTTATAACTGATCATGGGAATTTTTGTTATAGAGTAATGCCATTTGGCCTAAAGAATGCAGGTGCAACCTATCAGTGACTAATGGACAAGGTATTCCATCAACAAATAGGTCAGAATATGGAAATCTACGTGGATGACATGGTGGCCAAGACTCCGCCAGAAAGATCGCACTGTGACAACCTCGAAGAAATATTCAAACAGATTCGAACATATAATATGAGACTCAATCCAGAGAAATGTGCTTTTGGGGTACAAGGAGGAAAGTTCCTCAGCTTTATGCTGACTTCACGAGGAATCAAACCAAACCCTGAAAAATGTGAGGCAATACTCAACATGGCGAGCCCAAAAACAATAAAAGAAGACAACAGCTAGCAGGAATAGTGGCCGCTCTGTCACGATTTCTGCCTGCAGTATCAAACCGATCATATCACTTTTTCCAGACGATCTCCAAAAACAAAAAGTTCAAGTGGACAAAAGAATGTGAGACGGCATTTGACGAACTTAAATCCATCCTGTCCTCGCCACCAGTACTACAAAGTCCAAAAATCGGTAAACCTTTGTATTTATATTTATCTGTGTCCAATTATTCTGTAAGCTCGGTTCTTGTTACTGAAGCAGGAAAAGCCCAACAACCAGTATAATTTGTTAGTAGAGTTATGCAACCAACAGAAAGAAGATATCCCAGAATAGAACAACTGGCCTTGGCACTAGTAACAACAGTAAGGAGGCTAAGATACTATTTCCAAAGCCACACAATAATCGTAAGGACGAACCAACCACTAAGGCAAATACTAACAAAACCAGAATTGGCAGGACGGATGACCAAGTGGTCCATTAAACTTTTTGAGTTCGATATTCAATTTCAATAAAGACTGGCTCTGAAATCACATATCCTGGCAGACTTCGTTTCCGAACTTACATCTGACGAGCATAATCACGAGCAGACTTGGGAGTTGCATGTAGATGGAGCATCAAGCCGAGAAGGGAGCAGAGCTGGGATAGTACTAAAGGAAGGAGAAATAGTAATGGCCAAACAATCCCTTCAATTCGACTTCTTAGCAAGCAATAATCAAGCCGAATATGAGGTGCTCATAGCAGGTCTCAAACTCGCCCTCAGCTTCCAAGTGCCAAGCCTGATAGTACATTGTGACTCCCTCTTAGTGTTCCAACAAATCAAAGGAGAATTTCAGGTAAAAGATCGTCTATTAGAGCAGTATTGTCTCAAAGCAAAGGATCTTATCTCAAAGTTTGATAAATTTATCATAACACATGTGCATAGAGAGAAGAATACTAGAGCGGATATATTGTCTAAACTTGTCGCTACTAGAGCAAGTAGACACACATCGGCACTATCACAACTTACACTAGAAAAACCTAGCATCGAATCATTGTGCATAATGAACATCACTCATACAAATGACTAGAGAATACGTTTTCTTGAGTATATTAAATCAGGAATTATCCCCAGAAACGAGACTAATCCTCAAAGCTTTAGGCGAAAAGTAAGTTTTTTTACAACTATGGCAGGAGAACTATACAGACGTAGTTTCTCACGCCCATTACTAAAATGCCTCGGAAAAAAAATAAGCCAATGAAGTCATGAACGAGATCCACGAGGGTGTATGTGGCAACCACATAGGAAGACGAGCTCTGGCGGCCAAGATTATCCAAACAGGATATTACTGGCCAACAATGCAAAGAGATTGCATAGTAAAGGTCAAAACATGCGATAATTGTCAAAGATATGCCGCCATTTCAATGAAGCCCGCTGAGGTATTGCACAATATGGAGGTAAGCTAGCCTCTCTATAGATGGGGGCTCGATATCCTCGACCCATTCCCAATAGCGCCAGGGCAAGTAAAATTTCTCTTAGTTTCAATTGATTATTTCTCAAAATGGATAGAAACACAACCACTAGCAAGAATAACAGCCGAAAAGGTACGTTCTTTCATATAGAAAAATATCATATGTAGATTCGGAATACCTAAAGAGATAATATCGGATAATGGTAGGCAATTTATAGATAACAAACTTACATCGTTCTTGAAAAACTTTAACATACAACATCATTTTAGCTCGGTTGAGCACCCACAGACAAATGGACAGGCCAAAGCTGCTAACCGAATAATCTTGCAAGCAATGAGAAAAAAGCTCATTGGGGCAAAAGGTGAATGGGCAGACTTGATCTCAGAAATACTGTGGAGCTATAACACGACAAAACAAACTACTACTGGCGAGACCCCATTCAAATTAGTCTACGGAACAGAGGCACTAATACCGATCAAGGTAGGCATCCCTACCTTAAGGGCCAAACTATACAATCAAAACCACAATATTAGTACAAGAAAGGCCGAGTTAGACCTCGTGGAAGAGGATAGAGACGTCACAGCTATCAAACAAATAGCGATGAAGCAACTAGTAGAACGAAGACACAATAAAAAAGTAGTACCCAGAACATTCAATGAAGGGGACCTGGTCCTCAGAAGAACAGAGGAAGCAAGACGATCTCCATCGCATGGTAAACTCGCCGCGAATTGGGAAGGGCCATTTTAGATCGCAAAAGTGCTCGAAATGGGGGCTTACCAACTACAAACACTAAAAGGCGACTCACTATCAGGAAATTGGAATATCTCTTCATTAAAGTTGTATAGATCATAACCTGTACAATCCGCGGATGAAGGTACTCTTTTTCCCCCCTTAGAGGTTTTTTTTCCCAAATACGGGTTTTACCTAAGGAGGATTTTAATGAGGCCAGACGCCCAATATATCAAATTATGTACGGACATATAAATAACCGATCTATTCCTTACTTTTTCTCTTCTCCTATTCTACTTTCAAATGCAAAAACATTAACCAAAGCATGAATAGCTATATATATTATCAAAATACTAAATTGTCAAATTGATCCAACCTTGGTCAGCACAAACAGGAGTTAATCCAATCCAAAAAGACAACAAAAACATTTCCATCCTCTCCTCTTCCAATTCATGAACCCTGGAGGTCAGCTGTCCCTTAGTCTTATCATTCTCTTTCACCTCTGCCTGAAGGAGCCGGACTTGATCCCGAAGGCAAACGACCTCCTCTTCAAATTCTTTCATTTTTGCCGTAACATTTACAATGATGTCGTCCTTCTCCTTTGACGATTTCTCTAATTCAGAAACCCTCTCCACGACCACTTGTTGTTCGGCCCCGAGAAGTTCAGTAGTGCGACCTACGCACCTCAAACGAGAAGCGACAATCTGCATCAAAAGACAAGCACAAATTAACAAACATAAACAGTAATATTGACAAAGACACAAAAAATACACAAATATATATGGTTGACCTAAATGAACTTTCCCATCTCTTCCAAGCCAATCCGATGATTCATCATCATATCTCCAGGGTACTGAGAAACCATGTCAGACAGTTCGGCAAAAGTAAACTGACCACTCCACAACGAATGCGAACTTGTGCTAGGGATGAAGCCATGGAGCCTCTTCTACCTCTCAAAAGCATATCTATTGCCACCAAAAAAATCCTTATCACCCTCTAAAATAACCTCAAGAGACTTCTCAATGTCATCTCTCTTCCTCTTGAAAGATGACGCCGGTTGGGCAACAGATTGAACGACATCTCCCCCACCCTCCTTCATGGTCCCAGAGCCACCCACACTTTTCTCTTTCTTCTTTTTGAGAAATGACTAAAATCAAGAAGGATCAAGAAGAGAAACTCGCACACCTACAAACAGAAAGAAAAAAAATCAAGAAAATGAAAACATGACGGCAAAAACAACAGCCAAGCATTACCTATGTAAGCTTTCAAACCCTCACTGTCTCCAGAATCATGAAAACGAAGAACTTCGGAAATAGATAAACACTCCCCATCAGCAAAACTCTCTATAAAAAAGTATAAGAAATAGTCTTCCTCCTCGTTCTGCTCAGTAGTCTCGAGAATTTGGATCGGCTCCGAGCACCAAAAAAAGGGAAACCTTTCTATAAGTTCGTCATCCAGATAGAAGGGATATTTGGTCTCTACCAACCGCAGTTTAACAAACATAGATTTAAAGTTTTTGAAAGAAGATTTATATAACATGAAAAAGGAACGCCCGGAAAAACTACTCAAACATACCCACAACCCTTTTTGAACCCCTTTTGATTGAAACAGTGAGAAAAATACAGACAGAGAACAGGAAAAAGAAAGAAACTCCATCAAACACTGAAAAGCATGAAGAAATACCCAAGAGTTTGGATGCAACTGCGAGAGCGCGCAGTTGAGTTGAGTCAAAATGTCACACTCAAAGTCAGAAAAAGGAAATCTCACACGCAGTTCAGTGAGACAAGGGGTATAAATATAAAAATACTGCTAATCCCCTCTCCTCTCACAAACCCTATCCTTACCAGAACAGTGAAGAAGCTCAACAACCACACCCGAGCCATCTTTCACAAGCTTCAAACCCTTGAGTTCACACACTGACTCGACGCCCACATACGACGAGTAACGGGTCCTCACATCATCATGTACCCAATGGTACGGGTTATCCTTTTTCACTTCAATTACTTTCTGCTTTTCTTTCTCCTTCACTTTTGCCATTACAAAAAACAAAAACAAAAAATCTGTAGAGAAGAAAACTAACCTTTAGAAGTCATGCTGGGGTCAATTGGAAAGAGGAATTTGAAAGAGAAGAATGTCAATCCCAAAGTAGCAACAACAACTATTACTACAAGCCCACTAACTTAGTGGGTAACGCAAGTAATAACCGCTCAAGGCATCGAAACCCCAAACACTGAGGAAGCACATTAATCATAACACATTCCACGAGGTAAAAAGTCCCTTAACTTTCAGTCTCTCCCATATCCCTTTCTTCTTTTTCATTTTCAAACACCAAAAATGCATCTCATGGAAAGCCCAAGATCGCAAAGAGACGCGATACATCACAAAACTAATCAAATCCATATGTGTGAGAAAAACACAAACGAAAGCCGACCATTCAAAAGCTTGCCTGTTGCTTTTGAACAAAGCCAGACAAGCTTGAGGGCTATGACGTGTACCCTATAAACTCGGAAATAAGATCAATATCAAAATTGACCATATGAAATGGAGATAATAGTGCAGGAGAATTCAACCACAACTTGAATACATCTCCAAAATGAGTCAAACGTCATCTCTAATCCGTTATCAATAACAAACGGCACTCACCATCCAACCAAAAAGATCGGAACGAACAAAGAGAAGATAACACTTCACTCGTCTATATAAACAAACTAAATACCTTAGAAGAAACAGGTCACACACCACTTTTTGTTTATCCTTTAAATTCTCCTTTTAAGATTTGATTTAGTTATCCAAATACTAATAAAAGTCGTTTGGCTAGAGAGGAACGGACATCTTTTTAACAACGAGTGTAGAAAAAATATTTTAAAAATATTTAACCAATTATAAAGATTGAAGTAGTTTGAATTTTTTTTGTTATTAATGATAATGTCAAAGATGACACTAGAAATAATTTTTTATTTTTATGTAATGTTTAAAGTTTTGATTTTTTTTTATTTTCTATAATATCTTCAACTCGATAGATCAAGAACTAATTTATACTGAACTCCATCTAAGAATTTAATTTTTTTTTTTGCCGTTGAGCTTCGTTATTCAAAAAAATAAAAAAAAGGTCGTCAACGCATGCTCACGATGTCCACTCTAAACCAATAATGTGGAAGATGGGCTCGAGTTAATTCTAAAAGTCCAGGTAGGAGTCAGCTTTGTTCCATTTCTCAATTGACCAAGAATTGCTCTTATTATATTAAGCGTTAATAATTATTATATATATTATATAAAAGGGTTGAATAAATTACAACGTATATATAATTTAATTATCAAGAGGACGATGTCAGTGCTGTGCTGTAGAAGATTAGTTGATGGAAAATAAACTGACCTTTGAGTTGGAAAAGGAATCAAGTGCTGTGCTGTACAATGAGAAAGACGATATAATGGCAATTTTTCAGACACAGAATGAAGAAATAACATAGAGGAGAAAATTGGCGAAACAAAAGGCGAAGATGAGACGGTGCAGACTCAAAATAAAAAATAGGTGTGTACTAATAGTTCTAAATGACTTTCAGTTTTTGGAATGTTAGAGGGTTATGGGGTGACGGAAAAATGAGAATGGTTAAGGATTTAAAAAATAAACATAAATTGAGTATGGTAGGTTTGATTGAGACTAAAAGACAGATTGTGACGAGACTTGACGTTGGAAAGCTGTGGGGTATGATGGGACTGGATGGGAATATGTAGGGTCAGATGGTGCATCCAGTGGCCTCTTGATGATTTGGGATAAAATATTTTTTAAAATGAACAACTGCTATAAGGGGGAAAGGTGGTTATGCGTGGAAGGTGTCTTACTAAAAAATAATTTCAGCTGTGCTTTTTTCTTGGTCTATGGTGCACATAGTAGAGAAGAGAAGAGTCATGTGTGAGAAGAGTTGAGTTACATTACTGGGCTGTGTCAGGTCCCTTGCTGTTTCATGGGGGACTTTAATGAGATAGTGAATGTGAAGGTACGGAAAGGCACTGCTAGTCTACCTCTGTCTGCTGAAGAATTCAAGATTTGGATTCAAGACATGCACTTAGTGGATCTGCCGCTTACAGATCGCAAGTTTATGTGGTTCCGAGGCCTCTCTTGCAGTCATATTGATAGAGATATGGTTAGTATAGAATGGCTAGAGGCGTTTCCTGAGACTTGTTTGAGAGGCGGTCCTAGGGACCTGTCAGATCACTGTCCTATTATTGTGGAAGATAAAATGATGTGGAGTGGTCCTAGGCCTTTTCAGAGTCTTGATTCGTGGTTTAACCACGAAGGCTTTCTTAGTATGGTTAAGGAGGAATGGAGAAGTCTAGGGGAGATGCAGTTCACAGATAAATTGAAGGCGTTAACGGGTCCTTTGGAAAGGTGGCATAAGGCCAACTTTAGTGAGATGGACCAGAAGATATTGAAGTTGGAGGAAGAGATAAAAAAAGGTTTATGATTTGGTAAGTAATAGAGTGTATGATGGAACTATTGAGGCTAGAAGGAAGGCGTTGGTTACTTGCTGTGAGAAGTGGTACGCAAGGAAAGAAATCCATTGGAAGCAAATGTCTTGGTCTCGGCAAGCAAATGAAATGGACAGGAACACAAGGTACTTCCACAATATAGCGTTGGCAAGAAGGAGGAATAATTGGATTGATGCCTTGATAGTGAATGGCAGACTGGTAAGGAACCAAGCTAGAATAAAAATAGCTATTAGAGACTTTTATAAGGATTTGTATTACCAAGAAGGCTCTCCTTTGTTGGGGTTCAGAGATGGTCTGGTGGAAAGGATTGATGAGGAAGAATCTATGACTTTAGAGGTAATGCTATCGGCTGAGATAATTAGAGAGGCAGTGTGGGATTGTAAGTCATCAAGGGCGCCAAGCTGTGATGGGTACAACATGAATTTTATTAAGAAGTGCTGGGATGAGATTGGGGTTGAATTCACGACAGCTATGATAGGATTCTTTCAAATATCGAGGTTACCGACAGGCTCCAATATTACATGGGTTGCGTTGGCTCCTAAGTTTCTTGGTGCGAAGGAGATTAAAGACCTCAGACCTATTAGTATGGTTGGCTGTGTATACAAGGTTATTTCGAAGGTTTTAGTTAGGAGGATGCGAGAAGTGATGCTAGGGTTGGTAGGAGAGACTCAGAGTGCTTTTGTGAAGGGCAATGATGGGGCCCTCACAGCGTGTGAAATAGTGCACTGGCTTAAAAGAAAGAAAAAAGAGGCAGCCATTATCAAGTTAGATTTCCAAAAAGCATATGACAGAGTCAAGTGGAGCTTTATTGATATTGTGCTACAAAAGATGGGGTTTGGACACACGTGGCGGGCGTGGGTTATGAAGTGTGTGACCACAGCTTCTATGTCGGTCTTAATTAATGGCTCGCCGTCAAAACCTGTTAAAATGCAAAGGGGCTCGAGGCAAGGTGACCCGCTATCTCCATTCTTGTTTGTGCTGGTTGTGGATGTTCTGCATCGAATGGTTGGTGAGGCAGTCAGGAACAGACATATTTCTCCTTTGGTAGTTGGGCGAGATCGAGTGGAGCTATCACACCTCCAGTTTGCTGATGATACTATTTTGTTTGCCCACCAGAATAGGAGACTATGAAGAATTACAAGCGGTTGCTGCGATGGTTTGAGTTGATGTCAAGGCTCAGTATCAACTTCGAAAAGTCCAGTTTGATTCCTATCAATTGTGAAGAGTAGTGGATACAAAGTATGTGTAGGCTGTGGGGTTGTAAGGAAGATACTCTCCTTGTTAAATACCTTAGAGTCCCCTTAGGAGTTACTCCGAGGCTGGTTAAGACCTGGAAGCCTATCATCGATAAGGTGGAAGAGAAACTAAACCTTTGGAAAGTCAAGGTGCTAAGCAAAGCGGGAAAGTTGGTGCTCATCAAATCAGTCTTGAACAGCTTACCAGTGTATTATTTGAGCTTATATAAGATGCCGCAGGCAGTTGCTAAGAAGTTAATTTCTTTACAAAGAAGATTTCTATGGAGTAAGGAGGATGGGAGGAATGGTATGGCTTTGGTGAGATGGGAGGTGGTGCAGGCCCCTAAGAAGCTAGGAGGGTTGGGGATTGGAGATGCAATGATTAGAAACACTGCACTGTTGTTTAAGTGGTGGTGGCGCTTTGCTAAGAAAGAGTGCCCGTTGTGGAAGAAGGTGGTCTGCTCTTCTAATGACTTAAGGCCGAATGAGTTACTGTCCACTCAAGTTTCTCCTTCAAGAGGAGGCCATGGAAGGATATCTGCCATTTACAAATTAAGGAGCAACATATAAGGGATAAGATGATTACAGGCCTGGCTATGGAGCTTAGTGATAGACGACGGACTCGGTTTTGGGAGGATGTTTGGTTACAATGTGGTTTCTTGAAAGATAGGTTTCCCAGGCTCTTCTCTGTTTCAAACCAATGTGGTTTGACTGTAGGGGATTGTGGGTTTTGGGATGGGTTAGAGTGGGTTTGGAACTTCCAATGGAGACGAGAGCTTTTTCAGTGGGAATTAGACCTCCTAAGTCAGCTACATGAGGCGTTGATACTGGTCAAGTTAGCAAATAATAGGGAGGATAGAGTTGTATGGAAATATGATAGACTTGGTATTTTTTTGACTAACTCCTTTGTGCAGGTGCTACAAGAAGGAATGCTGCCAGAAGATGTAACCAGTTACAGTTTCACGAAGTCCATCTGGAATGACTTTGTTCCATCAAGAGTGGAGTTATTTGCTTGGTTTGTCCTGGTAGGCAGGGTGAACACTAAGGAACGGCTTAGTCGGTTCGGGATTATTAGCCAGGATGATAAGAGTTGTGTTTTATGTTCTAAGGATGTTGAGCAGGTCCACCACTTGTTCCTTGGCTATGATTTTGCTTGGCAGGTGTGGAGTGCATGGTTATCTATGTTTGGTCGGCCCTGGTCTGTTCTGGGGTCGATGAAAGACCATTCCTAAGTTAGACAGATGAGCTGTGTAGAAAAGAGGATCGAAAGCAGCGTACGAGGTGCTTCTGTGCAATCATTTGGCACATTTGGTTGGAAAGGAATAGGAGAATTTTCCAGAACCAAAGCAGAGGCGTAGAAGACATCATCCACATGACCATGCTTAGCTGTGACGAGTGGAGAGGTGCCCAGTCCTAGTGTTGTTGATGGCTATGCCGGAGATGACATGCGGAATTCCTTTCTTTAGTTCTTAATACTTTTTTTGGGTGTTGCTTGTCTAGATGTGATATTTGATACTATATGCTCCACCTTAGTGTGTTGAACTCCTTTGTTTTAAAAAAAAATTATCAATCGTCAATCAATAATAATATTATCAATTGTTTTTTTTTTCAAGTCACCAAAAAAATTTGATAATCAATCAATAATAATATTATATTTATTTAATTTTATTATTTAAATTTAGTTTATTATAATTTTATATATTTATTTAATTATTACTAAATTAAATAGTTCAATCAATAACTAATCAATTATATCATTGACCTAATAGTTTTAAAGGTTTTAAGTGAATTGAGAAAAGAGATTAAATCAAAAAACTATTTTTAATATTTATAAACAAATTGTGCAGAACTTCTGATTTTAAGAGATTATTTATAATTTTATCTCGTCCAGTTATATCCTGGTTCGACTACGATTTGTAATGTGATTTATGTTCAGTTTCTACTACGATAATGATAGAATTTTTACTATAATTAATATAGATTACAAACACTAATTCTAAGAGACTCACATTTCTGTAAACTACCTAAACTATCTCAAACTTAGTAACTCATCTAGGTGTTAATCCAACCTAGTTAAGGAGAATCAAGTACACTCTAACTCAACACACTTTCAAAATCAAAACACTCAATTAAAGGTTAAATGACTTTTGTATGCACTACTCTCTATGCCTTTTGTATCTCTCAAATTAAACTTGAATCTAGACAAAAAAAAGTATAAACACACTCAAATAACAAGGAAATAAAATGTTTGTATAATTTGCAATATGGTAAAAAATAGTTCCTTTTTCCTTGGATAAAATATTCTTTTATAAAACTTGATATATTCTCTTTAATGTTGGAATGATTTTCGTTTTCATCCACTAGCCGTTGCACCATTTATGAATTGATTCTGCTGACATTGAAGTGGAAATACTTTTCTTCTTTATCTTGATAATGTGCAATTACTATCCAAACACTCATGATAATATATTTTTAAGTTTGGCTTGATATCTTCAATGATATTCCTCTTAATGATGCTGGTTTGCACAGTTTCATCTTACTAATTTGATCATCTTTGATTGATTCTTATATTGTTCATTGTAATGGTTAGTTATAATAGACAATAATTAATGGGTTATGCTACACATCTAAGCATTTTTCTATCCAAATTTTATTCAAGTAGGTCCAACACCAACAAAAATCACTCTCATTAAAAGAGCGTCATTACACACGCTTTATCTTCTTATCCTCTCCCGTGCTTCTTCTTCTTCTTCTTCTTTCAAATACACGCATACGTCATCTTCTTCTTCTTTCAAATTTACGTATACCTCCTCCTCCTCCTCCTCCTCCTCTTTTTTCGTCGTGCACGCATATTCTTCTTTTATTTCTCCTCCTCCTCCTCCTTCTCCTTTTTCGTTATCATCATCACCAATAGCACAAATATTATTTTTTCAATTGAATTGAATGGATATAGGTGTTCTGAATCTGAATTGAATTGAATTGATAACCTCTAAATTATAAAAAAAGGTGTTTCGAATTTGATTTTATATAGTGGATTATGTTTCGTTCAGTTAGTACTATACAATTGTTTCACCATGAGTACATGTTCGGTTCATTATGCAGAAAGCTGTTTGAATTCAATTTTATATAATGGATTATGCTTCGTTCACTCAGTACTATACAATTATTTCACCATGAGTACGTGTTAGGTTCATTATGCAGAAAGTTGTTTGAATTTGATTTTATATAATAGATTATATTTTATTCACTTAGTACTATACAATTATTTCACCATGAGTACTGTGTTCGGTTCATTATGCAGAAGACTGTTTGAATTTGATTTTATATAATGGATTATGTTTCGTTCACTCAATACTATACAATTGTTTCACCATGAGTACATGTTCGGTTTATTATGCAGAAAGCCGTTCGAATTTGAATTTATATAATGGATAATGTTCCATTCATTACAATTATTTCACCATAATAACATGTTCGGTTCATTTATATTCTACACAATTCAAAATTTTTCTCTTCATCTTCTACTGCTTTTTCACCAGGGAAAAAAGGAGGAAAAGACAAAAAAGACAGCAACAACAACAACAAAAGAATGGCGATAAGAAGAAAATACGTGAAGAAGAAGAAATGCGAAAAAAAGGAAGAGAATGAGGAGGAGGATGAGGAGGAATGCAAAGAAGAAGGCGAAGAAAAAGATGCTCCGTGTTAAACGAGCGTGAGAAGAAGAAGAAGAAGAAGAAGAAGAAGAAGAAGAAGAAGAAGAAGAAGAAGAAGAAGAAGAAGCGTGAGGAAAGAAGAAAAAACGGGAAAAGTGCGTGACCTAAAATTACTTGGATGAGCTTGGATGCCAAAATTACTTGATGTGGAGAATATCTCATAATTAATTATATTTATCATCATAAGGTATCAAATCAAATATTGACTCAACAATCTCCCCTTTAATAATAAATATGATTAAACTTTTAAACTAAAGAGTGAGTAGAGCGACTTTCCTGAATTTTAGCAAGTTTCTCTTCTTTATGAACATCCTCCAACTAAGAGTGAGATCATCATAGAACTGTTGTATCTGAGTCTGTACTAAAATTGCATACATATAACAACATAAAACTAGACAAAGGATGGTGCATATGATAGCAAGATATTAGAACAAAACTAGATTTTTCTTTTGTATATGTTCACGTATTAAGTGATATTTCACTTCAATATATTTAGTATATGAGTGCAAAATTGGATTTTTAAAAATGTTAATGGCACTCATATTATCGTACATAAGAAAAATATTTTTAGTCTTAATTTTATAATCAATTAGTTGAATTTTCAAGTATAGAACCTGAAAACAACAGAGGGACGCTACTATATACTCTGCCTAGACCGTTGAAAGGACAATTATAGCTTACTTCTTGTTACACCATATATTGAGGGATTTACCTATGAAGCAGCAAATTTCACTTGTGCTTCTCCTATTCATTCTACACCGGCAAAATCAACATCACTAAAAGTAATAGAATTAAAAAAATCAGTTTTAAGATACCATAAACCATAATTCGTTGTCCTATAAATGTCGTATCGGATGTTTTTTTTTAACTGTAACAAGTGTGATTCCTTTGATTGTGACTGAAATCTTGAACAGAAATCCATATTTTAAATAATGCCAGGTTTTGATGAGGTTAAGTACATCAAAGACTCAATCATTCTTCTATACCGTGTCTCATCCACATTTTTGTCATTGTTGTCCTTCTTCATCTTTATGTTTGGAGAATTAAACCTCAAAGTGATCTATGAAGTTGCACTCGAGCTTTAAAGTTGTCCTTGAAATTAATAGTTACTCAATTTTATCCTTGAACTTGTACTCCGAGACTAATACTAGTCCCTAAGACGTTTTTCGTTCATCGAAACACATCAAATTGTTTAACAATAAGTATGTTACTAAATGATATTCCTTAATTATTTCAGACCAAATAAAAAAAATAGTATCATCAACAAAGTGGGCATATGCATGCATATAATCACTTTTCCACCGTGTCTTAAGGAAATGAAGGAAGAATATACAATTAATCAAATACTAAAAAATCAATAAAATACTGTCAAATAAAAAAGGGACTAAGTCAAGCTAAAGGCTTTATAGTTTAAGAAAGTAGAGGAAGTCAATAGCCTAAGCGTATAATGTGTATAATGGAGGTTTAGAAAGTATCAGAGATATGACCATTAGTGTTACATTGTTCTATCAGATTACGCTTTTGGAATGAGTGATTTCATGACATAGTATTAGAGTTCTAGATCCAAAAGGTTAAAAATTCGATCCTTGGTGAATCCCAAAATCAGCTTAACCTTTTTGGATTAGTAGTTTTATGACATAAGATGTTTATTATACATGGGTATCCAAATGATTATTCTGGATAATATGGGTGATATTCATTTTATTCATAGACCAAAGATTTAGTCAATTATACATATTATACGCTTAGGTCATTGGCTCCCTAACAGTACTCTTATAGTTTATACCCTTCTTCATTTTCATTCAAGAGCTAAGTTTTGGTCTTTCATATTATATGAATTCTTCATTCATGGAGTAACTTCTCCTTTTGCGTTGTAACTTTGAAAAAGAACATTGAATGTAATTCATGAACCACGTAATAAAAGATGACAGCAGAAAATATTTCTAACTAAAATTTAATTGTAGATCTAGGATCATGAATCAGCAAACTATTAACGACAATTAATAACACAAACTTAGAAAACACATTGAAGAAGAAGAAAAAAAAAACATACAAAAATGAAAAACTTAGCTCAAACAGCATACATAATTAGTCATAAATATTGTAAATTGATAAGAAAATAAGAATGAAATGTTAGAAATCGATAACATTGATAATGTTACTAAATTTCAATTGCATGTCTATTAACAGTATCATGAGCCAAATGCAATAAATAAAAGATTTGGATTAAATATGATTTTAATCTTTATAGTTTTGATTGAAAATTAAAAGTGTTCCTAATTTTTTTATTTTTTTGTTTGCCTTCATAATTATTTTGTTTGTTGAATTTTGTCTAAAATAGCCTCTACGATTTTGAATGCCAACTCATTCTTAAGTGGGGGTGGTTTGAAAATACTAGTTTATATTAATTACCACTAGATTAATTCAATTTGGTTGGGGTGTTTTTTTGTTTTTCACACTATTCTCCAACCCAAACGATTAATGACTAAGCGGAACCAACTTGTTTAAACGGACGAGTGAGGTAACTACTAGATCAATTCAATTTGGACTAATCCATCACGGATTTGAGCTCTATTTAAGGGTCTGCTGCTGCCGAATGAGTTATTGCATGCATAATGCGTAGTTCGAATCCCGACACTTAAGCGAAGAGTGAGCTGACCACTTGACCAATTCAAGTTGGTTTTCTAAAAAAGATGTTATTAGTATGCAATTTATTATTGGGCTTCTTCTTATGACCATGTAAAAAATGTATATAACCTGATGGAAAACAAAAAAGCCCAAAGTTTTTTTGAATTCTTTCTGCCCTAAAATTCGTATTTTCAACTTTCGTTCTTACCATTACTTCTACTTAGTTCACACTTCACACAGTTTAGAGACCCAACACTGCTTTTACTACTCTTTTTGCAATTTCTGGGGATCAACATGAACCAAATTAAGCCGCAGGTAAAAGCTCTCTTCCTTTTTCCTTTTCTAATTTCAAAACCAGATTTTTCATTTCCTCAAGTTCTTTGTTTCGTTTGTGTAAATGAATTTGGTTTGCTGTGTTTTTTGATCATTTTAAGGACAATGCTGCTGCTGCAGCAAAAGCCATTACTCCATTTCAATCTGATGAGCATGAGTCTCCTGCTACTGAGGTTAATCTTCTCTTTTTTGTATCCGTTTAGACAAAAAGAAAATCACAAATCAGAAGCTAAACCTAATAATGTAAATTGGGTCCAAAATAATGTTTTGCCATTTTAATGTTGGCTCTGTTCTATGGTGCTCTATTTTCAAATTATATAAATGCTGAATAGAAAGCTTGACCTAAAGTTTCATTTTTCAATGTGTGTGTTTTTGTCTTTTTGGTTTTGCTGTCATTGTTATTTATTATGATGTATGAGGATTAATGTGTTTTAAGCTGTTTTTGTGTCACAGGTTATTTTTATGTAAACATAAGATGTTTTCCTTTTCTAATTCTCAGATCTGTTTATAGGCTAGTAGATAGATAATTAAGTGCATGTGTCCTTTTGATTGATCTTCTGTAAAATCGTTTCTACTTTCCTCAAGTTATAAATTGATGATGCTGTGGATTGATACTCTTCTTTGAAGAGATCACATAAATGGCATGGTAGTTATGACCATATGCTATGTTTTTTGCTAGAATCGCAGCAATAATTAAGCTAAATACAGCAAACTTTGCTTGCCATGGATATTAACCTCCTTAGTTAATTGATCAAAATACAAACTAAACTGCAGATTAAAATTTTGAAAGAGGGAATTGGTACTCCTTTTGTGACTAGGCTTTGTACTTTCTTTGATTTTTACTAATTTTATATGTTAACAATTCCCTTGCATGTTTGCATCCTGATTTACTAATGAAACTTAAATGCAGGTTTCTCATGAATCTCCGGTTTCTGGTGCTGGATGGGTTTGCAAAATCCCCTCAGAAGACTCAGGATGGCGTTCATTCAACACCAAATCATCTTCTCAGACTCATTTGCTTTCAGCAGAAGAAAAATCAACCATAGCAGCACTAGATTTGCAGCTCAAGGCAGTGAAAGCTTGCAAAGCATTTTTAGTTGGCAATACTAATTCGGACTCTGATGAAGATGACATCATCGATGATGAGGATGAAGATGATGATGAGGATGAGTCGATAGATGGTGATGACAATGACGACGAGGGTGATGAATCTGCAGAGTACAAGTTTTTTGAAAAGGTGTTTAAAGAAGATGGTGAATTAAGAAGATATTACGAGAACAACCACAAAGAAGGGCACTTTTATTGTTTGGTTTGTGGGGCTGTATGGAAGAAAGTATGGAAGAGGTTTAAGGATTGCAATCAACTACTTCAACATTCAACTACTGTATTAAGGACAAAAAGGATGCGAGCTCACAGGGCTTATGCTCAGGTTGTCTGTAAAGTTATTGGTTGGGACATTGATCAGTTGCCTGTAAATTCCAGGAAGATTTTGGTGAGTAATCTTGATTGATGCATACATCACACGTCTTTATGTTTTTCTGATACATATACCTGTCTTGATGCTAACCGAGAGAATCAAGCTGGAGATTTTATCTAAATTTGAATTGCAAAGCTCAAACTCATAAAATCGTAAAACTTGATTTGTAGTCTACGAGTTAACTTGAGAATTTAATAACCTTGATGCTAATTAACTGAGTTATTCTTTTATCAGGTTGAATCCAAAAAGTCTGGAGGGGATGGCATGGATGATTCAAATGTAGGTGTCCATATGCTAGATACTTGTATATCCTATGTTAATTTGGTTTAAGATTATGGTTACTTAAAATATATGCCGAGTTGTTGACTATGTTGTTTTCACAGGGTGAAACTGGTAATGGTAATGCTGATGAACGTGTTGACGATTTGGTTCATGTTCAGTGAAGTGCAGGAAAAGCGAATAGCAGTTATGATATAGTTTAGACTTTAGATGAAGGCCCTTAATCTTTTATCCCCAACACTAGTAGAGAGGCTGATGATTCTGACTTGAAAGATGTTTATATACTTCTATCTCGTGACCCTTAATTTTGTAAATCCTTCTATTGTGGAGTTTGATCTCTTGGGATAGTGCCTCACTTTGAAGCAGTTTTTATTATCACATTTATGTGTTGTGTTGCTTCCAAAGTTTTCAGCTTCATATATGGCAGTTTAAAGTGATGTATCCAAGAAAAATGGCCAAGAGGAATGCCTTCAAAAAATAGGCAAAGCTTAAATATCATTTAGATTGATAAAATTTTTACTTTTTAAAAGAAATTTATAAATTTTTAAAAAGTAGTTTTTTAAAAATTGTAGTATCTATTTTTGACAAAATAAATTAGTAATTGCCCCCTAATTTTAATTTTTTACATGTAAATTATACGAAATTTTTAGTTTAGCCCCCCTTAAAATTTTATTTTAGTCTTATTTTATTATATTAATATTTTTGGCATTCCTCTAATATTTTAGCTATCTCCATCCCTGTTCATATGTATGACAAAATATATATATATAACAAAACATGAATGATTTTTTTATTTTTTTATCCTTTTAAGCATAGAATCACATGAATACCAAACAAGTAACAACACATAGTATATAAATATATTGATATTGATTGTGTTATTTTTTATTTTTTTTTGTTCATTTAAATTGAAAAAATATTTTTTATTAGTGACTAATTTATTATCTTTTTTTACAGTATAAATTTTATCTAAGAATTGATATTTAATTATTATTAATATATTTTTAAAAATATGCATTTAAATTTTAATTTTATAATTTTATAATTTTATTTAATTATGACCGGGTCAATCAGGTAAATCAGTGACTCACCGGTTGAACCAGTGATCCAGTCGTATGACCAGGTCAATTACCGGTTCGGTTCTGATAACTATGCAAACAAGTGTGCTTGATAAAATAATTTTTAAAATTTAAAATATTATGATAAGACATTAATGTAATAATTAAATTTGGATATTAATTAACGTGTAAAGTTATATTAGATTTTTTAATTTTAATAAGCGCAAACCAACTTTAAAAAATTACAAGTATAAGCACATTAATTTTTTAATTTACCAAATACAAAATGAAGTGTTTATGCTTTTGAAAAGTACACATTTTCGAAAAGATTTACCAAACTAAGCCAGGTTTGCATAAGCTCCAAATAAAAATGGCCAACAACTATTATCATCCGATGTTATGTATTAGTTGTTCATGAAGAATATAGAGGTGATGATGGTTAACGTTACGATGGTTATGATAGTTTTTAATTTTGATAATATCTAAAAAGTGTTGTTAAAATTAAAATAATTTTTTTTATTTTTTCTTTAATCAAAAGTATTTTCAAATAGTAAAAAAAGAAAATATCATCCTAATTTTAATAAAAATTTTTAAATATTCTCAAAGTTGTACAGCTACCATAACCACCATAATGGTAGTTATTATAGCATGCATGAATGAAATGTTTATATTTTAGATGATTGATTCATAAGCCAAATTTAGATAATTTTGTTCGCTAGTCTTCTGTTATTAAGAATTTGAATACTCAAAACCCATCCATCATCCATTGATGAATGATGATAAGTATGTGTTTTATTAATTTATTTTTATTTTATTTTATCAAGTATGTATTAGTCCAAAATCGAATCTTCATGTAAAAGTTTACATGATTTAGTCATGTCTTGACTTTCCCCATCCATTAAGAAAATAGTCCTATGAATAAGTGAAAATCAATACATAACATGATCAAGTGAAATTTTCACATAAAATGATAAAAAAAAAACAATAAGAAACATTTCTCTTTTAAAACTTCAAATTTTATTGGAATCAATCAAAGAATAACAGCGTTTAAAGCTTCAGTCCTCTCCAACCATAATAGCCAACACATGGAGACAGTGTTCATTTCAAGAATCCATGAATAAACACGGGACTTACACAAATCCTTCATGCAACAAAATGGGGTTTGTATTAATGTTCTTTTTCTAGCAAAGCAAAATGTTTTGAGCTTGCAATGCCAACTAATCAAACAATCAAATAGTCTTCTTCCCAATTCTGTGATTCACCATCAACATTAATTATATTGATTTCATCTTTGAGCAAAAAGAAACTGAAAGCAGCATTGTTAATTGAACACAATTTTCATTTTCATCAGAATATGGGAGCAATTGGAACATACAGATATTTAATTCTCATTCTAAGTTAAGATCACCAAAAGCTCTTAATAGCCCTTGTTTCCACGAATCCGAGCTCTCATATCAACCTGATAACAATGAAATGAAGTTAGATGTTTAATTTTAATATCACCCTCAAGCATGCAAATATTAACGAATAATGGAGGATGATACTATACAAATATAAACTTATTCATTATTTTCTTCACCAACTATGTACATTTTACTATTTTACATATCATTTACAAAGGGAGAACGATTCTTGAACGCGCTCTTTTTCGTACATGGAACCAATTCATACTCCCTTCTACCATTGTATGTCGTGTGAGACCCGTTAATTTGGGTCCGACGATGATGGAATGGCGCGAGTCAACTTGGCCTATGTGGGAAATGTACATACAACACAACTTCTTGCAAATGCAAATATAGAAAAGTGCACCAGAATTCAAATACAAACCTAAATATGCTGTTAGTGACTTATTGCCAACCAACACATACAAGTAGATACCATGAAGATCTTAACTAATTAGTTTCTAGAAAGATTGCAGTTTAAGGCTGAAGGGATGCCACATCATATAGACTAAGTATATATACACTTAATTATCAAAACATTTCAACATTGGTTGCAAGTGATCGATATTTTCTTAATTTAGATTATATAATAATGAATAAAGACAACTGGTATTTTAGAGCATTTCAACGAATTTACTTGGCAACATAAATGACAATTGCCAAAACTGTCCTCATGTACTTTTTTTCATCTTTCACTGGTATTGAGATCGATCCTATTGTTAGAAATCTGACTAATCCAGCTCAAAAATAGTGCCGTCTTTTCCACTACTGGTTTTGAAAGTTGAAGCAAAATGGATTAAACACACCCTCCCTTGTTTGTTGGATTGTAGCATGCATTCTCATTAATCATCAAGACTAAATTCCCCTTACCCACCATGCTTTTTAACCGTATATCGGTTATCAAAATCTTGGTACATTCCTTTTGAGATACAATAGTTTGAAAATAAGCAACCAAATAATTCGGTTGAACTCCAATAAGATGATAAGTTGATGTTAGTGTTAAGTTAGCAACAAAAACAACTACACATATAATGAAATACTGAACCTTCATTCAATGCAAGCACAAAACAAAGAATTATATTGTATATGCATTTGAAAATCACATAAAAATGAACCAAGATCAATTCAAAAGACACAAAGAAGAAACCAAGAATAACAAGTACCTGGCCTCTCTTGCAATTGAAATAGGTTTCCCTCAATCCCACACATTCACTTGGTATTGATGGAGTCTTCTCTCCAACACACTCCCTATAAGGTCTCTTCTCAACCTATTCTCCAACACAAACATTGCATAAATGATGAATAAATATATAGAATTTTTGAATTACAACAAAAAAAAAAAAATCATTCAAAAGAACCTTAACACAATCAGATTCACTGAGGCACTTGACCAGCTCCGTGGCCAACCCTTTGCAAGACTTAGACATATTCTTCACACCCTTTTTCTATTTCACCTCTCCTACCTTCAAAAACCCCAAAACCACATCAATTAACATAGACACACTAAAAAATAAATAAAAATTGAATTTTAGTTGCGAACATGAACAAAAAGTTTTCACCTTGAACCACTTAAGGGAACTGACTTTCCTTCATCTAATAATCTTCATTCAAAAATTAAGGGTTCCAGAAAAAAACCAAGCAGGTATTTTTATGGGGTTTAAGCTAAAAAAAGGACCTTTTGGTCATTTCACAAAAAATTCAACCCGGGCCCAAATGGGTTGGACCGGCCCAAGAATGAAAATGTCTCCTTTTTCTGAGCCGGGAAAGAAGGGTCTCTCACGCTCACGCATACATCACACTTTCACAAACCCTTTCAAGTTTCTTCAGAGAAGAAGAATCATCAAGAGAAGATAATGTCGGGTGTGGGGCCCATATCGCAGGATTGGGAGCCAGTGGTGATAAGGAAGAAGGCACCAAACGCTGCGGCCAAGAAGGATGAGAAAGCTGTCAATGCTGCTCGCCGCGCCGGAGCTGAGATTGAAACCGTCAAGAAATGTATATTTGTTTTGCGGGTTTTTGTTTTTATTTTTTTGAAAAAAAAAAGTTTATGTTTTTGTGATGTTTTCCCTTCTAGGTCGTGATATGCTTTTTTGGTTTTAATGGGTTTAGGTTAGAATCATGATGAGGAAATATTTGAAAGTTTGGAATAAAATCGATGGTCTGCTTTATCTTTTGTGTATTTGTTTTCTGTGATGACTTATTTAGCGCATAGGGGATTAGGGTTTTTGTTGATGATTTATGGAATGGATCATTTGGGATGACTAAAAGTGCTTTTTTTTTTATCTGATGTTGGTAGGTACTTGTTTATTTGGTTGCATATTGGCCAACGAAAAAAAAAGAAGTAAATATGTTCTAGAATGAAAACTTGTTTGTGAATCTATATTGTTACTGTTGTTTGAAGGAAGAAGAAAAACGAGTAATTTCATTCCTCTAATCTGAATTCAAGTGTCATGGTCTATTTGCGCTATGCTTGTTGTTTGATTAGGAATTGATCAAATCATGAGAGTATTAATGCATAGCTCCCTCAACTGATAATTGGTCTACATATGTTTAAAAATATAGAAACATTTTTGTGTTGATACTTGATAATGACATTCAATTTAACTTGTTATTTCGTGTTCTCCGCAGCAAATGCTGGAACAAATAGAGCTGCCTCTAGTAGCACTTCTTTGAACACCAGGAAGCTTGATGAAGAAACCGAGAATCTTCACCGTAAGTACATGTTATTTGTCTATTCTATGCTTCCTTTGCTTAACCTACATTGTAATAGAAATCCTGATCAGCTTTAAGAAGTAGCAACTTGATGGATTTATTCTTTCTCTGCATTTGGCATTTGTATCAAGGGTGGTTGTATTCTTGTAGAGAGAGAAAGTGCTTGGCTTTGTTTATATTGGCTAATCACATCACTTTCCCATTTGACTTTAGTTTTAATCATTTGATGGAGTCTACATGGTTTTGAAACTAATATGCATTTGCATGTTACTATCAAATATGTTTTGCCTTAGCATTTTAATTTGGCTTATTTTTCATATATTGTTTGGCTCGTGTTTTAAGTACCTCTATTTTTCCATTACTATATCAGATACCTTAGTGGATGGCTATTGTTACTGTGTTACCTCTCCTTTTTTGTGACTTGCACATATGACTTAATTGTTCAGCCTCTATAGCAGAATACTTTGAATAACAGACCACTAGTGAGAGCAAAAATGGCAAGGAATGCGGTGACTTATATATCGTTGTTGATGAAAGAGTATTCAGTGTTAGAAGATGATGCTCCTGAAATTGTCTTTCTTTTGTAGCATTTCAATCTTGGCGTTAACAATTTGGATCATATAGTGTTGGTCTTTTGAGATTGAGTGTGAAAGCCGAACATATGTTCTTGGTCTTTTTGGTATTCCCAATAATAAACTTGAAATGAATTCAAAACCCTTTGAGGCTAAAGGACAAATTTTGCTTTTGCAACTATTTTATTTAATGTTTGAGTCTAAATCTGCCCAGGTGCCCTATCATTTAGGCCTATATATGCAATGATATTCATTGCATTGTTACTGTTTCAACTTTCAAGAGATTCCTGAAAAATTAGCACAACTTCCACACAGTCACTGCCAAGTGGAGAAAATGTATGATGTGATTTAATTGGTTACTTTCTGAAATTGATTTCAGTTTAAAAAATTATGTTGCAACAACTACAATGTTATATAAATAAATTGCAAGAATAGGCATTATAAATTGGCAAAATAGATGTTGATTTTATAGTAGTATATCCTCCAGCTTCTCCCTTCCCTGTAATGTACTTTTTCTTTCTACTATAATTGATTGATGCGAATGAAATTATATTTAACATACTATCAAAATGAACATTGTGATGTCGTTCACACATTATATTGGGCAGAGCTTTGTGTAAAACTTATGGTTTCTTAATGTTGATAGTTCTTGTTTATAAATTTTAATTACATCCATACTACTTTAGTTGAAGAAACTTTAAGAGCATCTCAGGTACCACAGGTGCTGTATGATTTGTAGAGATTCAACTTGTTTCATTGTTCCATGTCCTCAGCTTCTGATTCCGATCATTTTTCAGCAAAATTTCTTTTGTAGTTAGTACCATTTTTATTAGAAATTGAACGTGGAATTCTTCTCATGGTATTTCTGACTGTACTCACAGACGACCGTGTACCATCAGAACTAAAGAAAGCCATCATGCAGGCCCGACTGGACAAAAAACTTACTCAGGCTCAGCTCGCTCAGGTCTCTCTCTTTCTCTCTCTCTCTCTCTCTCTCTCTCTCTCTCTCATTTAAAACTCAATTATCTCCAAAAATAGGTATTATCTTTGGTTAGAAAGCTAAGATGTTGATCACTTTTGCTTTCTCTGTCAGATGATCAATGAGAAGCCACAGATTATACAGGAATATGAATCTGGCAAAGCCATACCAAATCAACAAATCATAGGGAAACTGGAGAGAGCTCTTGGTGCAAAGCTTCGTGGAAAGAAATGAATCATATGCTTTTAATTATGTGTTTGTGTGTCTTTCTGCTGATGGAGCAACAAAAATCTTTATGATGTCATGATATGAATACTTGTTGTAAGGAATCTAATCAGAATTTAACCTATGAATGTCATGTGATCCATGGTTTTGTGGTCTGAGTCATAATATGGAACTATGAAATTCTATGTCCCAATGCCAAAGCTGGAGTGTTGTTTGTTCATATCCCCCTTTTTTTCTCATTTTTGTAAGTGGAAGATGCAATTATTAACCCTATGAAATTTGGCTTGTGCATTTTACATCCCATTAATGTTCACAATGGACAATTGGACACTTTGAAAGAAAAGAAAGAGTAAATACCCTTTCCGGTCCTGTCCATTTTGAAAATTGATTATACGCCCCCTAATCTTTCTAAATTACCATATCGGCCTCTATTCATATACTCCGTGATACCAATTAGCCCTTGAGTTGGTTTTTCCGTTTAAAGTCGACGGAAAACGCTAAGGTGTAACGTGCAGCCCGTGACGTGGCGTTGGATTATCAAACGTGGAATGCTCTGTGGGCATGTGGACAAATAAGCCTCTACACACTTAGCAAAGTGACGGGCATGTGGACAAATAAGCCTCTACACACTTAGCAAAGTGACGTCATTTTTCTTGGCATCATTTTGCTCGTTTGGGGTGAAATCCCATTCTCCCCCTTGTGCACACCTCAATTACCATACATCACCCTCGTTCTCTTCTCAAAATTACAAAAAAACCCTAAGAGAACGAAACATTTCCCTCCAAGCAAGTTGACAGAGACTTCCAACAGGGAGGTGTTGATAGTGCTGCAGACGGAGGAACTGACGATGCTATTATCTGATCTTGAAGCTTCGTTAGCTTGTGTTGCTCCATTTTTTTTTACTGAATTTGGTTTTTGTTAATGATGATTTGGATTAGTAATCACCCCATGCATGTTCTAAAATGTTAAAATGAGGTGTGATGGAAGTAGTTAATTAATTTCTAATTATTGCACATTGTTGTTCTAATAGATGTCATATGAAATAGTCCATGTTTTTCATCATGGGGTTGGTTTGAACAGGATGAAGATGGTGCATTGTACTATCGCGACGGAAGTGTGGAGACATTTCCTCCATTAAACGTAGATTATGTTAATTTCAAGGATTTGGAGAAAATGTTCAAGGGTTTAGGGTATACAAGTTACAAACAGATGTATTGGTATGATGGTAGTGCCCTTGATTTAGAGTCTGCGTTGCATGTTCTTAAAGGAGATAAGGAAATCAATGAAATGTGTGATAAAAAGATGGAGAATGTGGAGTCGGATTTGCTGGTTATTTACTTTAAGCATAATGTTAGTCAACCAGTATATGGGCCTGATGTTGTTGAGGTAGATTCACCTTCTTCCGATGACGGTTATGAGACAACTGAAGACGAACCCTACAAACCCCCTCCACCTGAATTTGAATCTGATAGTAGTAGTAGTGATGAGGAAGTTAATGTACAGAGGAAGAGTGTGAGAAAGAAGCAGCCTAGTGTGAGGATGAAAGAGGCAATGGATGCTGGACAAAAGGGTACTAGGAAGAAGAGTTGTGTTAGACAACAGACACCTAAAAAGAAGAAGAATGTGCCACCTGGTAGTTTTGCTGATAAGGACATGTCTCCTAGGACTAAGAAGAAGAAGGCAAAAAGGTATGTTGGAAGAAAAAGAAAACATTTTGTATCCCAACAAGAAGCAGGCAATGAGCCAAACAGTGGGCCTAGTGGAGATCAAGGTAATGGGCCAGGTGATGTTGACCCAAATGATGAGGCAAGGGATAAGCCCAATTCAGATCCAGTGGTTGAGGAATTGGACTCAGACCTAGATAAGCCATATGAATACGAGTCTGCGGCATTTAACTCCCCAATTTCTGACTCAGATGAGGAGCATAAGGCAAGATATCTTGACTTCAATGAGGATACAGAGTATGGTGAGGTTCAGTTTCAGGTTGGACAACACTTTGAGACCATGGCAATGTTCAAGCAAGCACTTAAGGACTACTTTGTATATGAGGAAAAAGAGCTTATGTATTTGAAGAATGAGCCAAAGAGGATTAGAGCAAGGTGTGCTGAGGAGGGTTGTCCATGGCTGGTGTTTTGCTCTCATAATAGTCAGAGTCTAAGTTTTTAAATCAAGACATTCATTGGAGAGCACAACTGTGGTAGGAATTTGAGTAGTAACATGGCTGATAGAGCTTGGGTGACAAGTAAATTGGTAAAAAGGTTAGTAACTCAACCTCTAATGACTCCGAAAGAGACACTAGAGCACATGAAACAGGACTATAATGTCCATATAAACTATAGGATGATATATAGAGCCTTGAAAGCTGCTAGAGAGCAAGCAATTGGAAAGGAGTAAGAACAATATGAAAAGCTACATGACTACTTAAATAAAATTCACAAAAGTAATCCTGGATCCACTGGTATGATTGATGTAATTCCTCAACCGGAGGGTCGTCCACTGTTCAATAGGTTGTACATTTCATTGGATGCTTGCAAGAAAGGCTTCAAGGCAGGCTGTCGCCCTCTGATCGGATTGGATGGATGCTTCTTAAAAGGGTACTTCGGTGGTCATCTTTTGTCAGCTGTGGGGCAGGATGCCAATAATAGTTTCTTTGTAATAGCATTTGCTGTAGTTGAAACTGAGAACACTGAATCCTGGAAATGGTTTCTTTCAATTCTGCACGATGATCTTGGTCCTGTGGCTGCCAATGGGTGAAACTTCATATCCAACCAGTAGAAAGTTACATTACTTCATTCTTTGTGTTTCTTTTTGTTATATGGTTTGTGTTCTGTGCTTACTTGTTAATTCAACTGTTGGCTGAATTGTTATTGCAGGGGTTGGCTAAGGCATTGCATGAGGTAATGCCACAAGCCCATCATAGGAATTGTGTCTTACATATATTAAAAAACTTCATCAAGCACTTTAAGGACAAGCACACAAAAGGGCTAGTTTGGAAGGATGCTAAGAGCACAACAATGAGAGAATTCAAAGGCTTAATGGAATTTGTGAAGAAGGTGAACAAGAATTCTTGGGAATATCTATGGAAGTTTGATCCTGGTGCATGGACGAAGGCTTACTTTAGCCATGGCCCGAAGTGTGACAATATCATCAATAACATGTGCGAAGTTTGGAATGCCAAGATCGTAGAGTATAGAGAGAAACCGATTTTAACTATGTGCGAGGAGCTTCGAAGTTACATTATGTTAAAGATGGCAGAGCACAAGCACAGAATAAGCAAATGAAAGGGCATATTGGCTCCAGTTCAAGAACTAAGGCTGGATGAGTACATCATTCCTGAGAGCAACAAGTGGACAGCAGAATGGGCTAGGGATGAAGCAAGGGTATTGTTTGAAGTCCAGAGGTACCAGACCAGAGTGGCTGTTTATTTTATAAAGACAAACATGTGCTAGCAACATTTGGCAACTAACAGGTTTAATCATCAACTGATTTCTTGGCAATAATACTTATGTTATTTAAGTAAATATTGATTGAGTAGAAGTCGCATTTATGTATCTATCCTACCAAGGTTGCCATGCAAGCATGCAGTGGCTGCGTCCAGAGGCACCAATCATTAGGAGATTCCCTGGGAGACCAACCAAAAAAAGGGCTATTGATGTGGTGGCTGGGTTTAGGCCACCAAGACTTCAGAAATGACATAATTGTCGTTATAGTTATGGATATTTTGGTGTCAAGTTTTTTGGTTGTCAAATTATAAGAAGCAATACACTTAACACTACTGGAACATATTTTTTGTTTTGTTAATTCAGACATGTGCTGATGATTTTGGCTCAATATGTAATAGCCTTTGTGCTTAGTAGTATGAATATAAACATTATGCTTTTAGCTTATACAACATTATGCAGAGTTATCATGGGTTCAATCTTTACATTATTACAAAAAAAAATTCACATTCAATTCAGAATCTAAAATTACAGAGCAAATTAACCCAACTCTTAACCTTGTCCATGCATCACTTACAGCAACACAATATACCCTAAAACACTACAAACACAATTGCTGTTAACAGAATTAACATTGCCAGCATAACAAATACACCATGAGTATTACTACATTTTTTATTTTCCTTCATATTCATCCTTAATCTTGAATTCCAGTTGCTCCAATCTATTCTCCAGCATCATCATTCTTCCTTGAATATCATTGTCATCTTCATGCCCAAAACGTTTAGCAATCAGTTCGTCCAGCCAAACAAAAAAGTTGCAGTGACGTGTTCCATCTGCAATTGCCATTATAGTGAATACAAATTGTTAAACAACATAGGAAGTTGATTACATAAACTGAAGATGGATGCACACTTACGCCATAGTAGGAACAACCCAGGAAGATTCTGTCTGGGTTCTTGGCTGTCCCAGACTGTTGCATGACTACATAGGTGCCACACTTGCATTTAGGGTGCTGAAACTTGGCCTTCTTACCCTCACTTGCATTGCTACTTGAACCCACCATATTCTTCCTCCAGACACGGCGTGTGTTAGAGGTTGAAGATTGCTCTGGATCGCTCATGCTTCAGGCACTAGTGTTAGGATTCAGAAATGGGGAGACTGAGATTTCACCCTAAACGAGCCAAAGGCCTTCTTTTTAAAACGACGTCGCTTTGCTGAGTGTGCATGAGTTTATTTGTCCACATGCCCACAGAGCATTCCACGTTTGATGATCCAACACCACGTCACGGGCTGCACGTTACACCTCAGCGTTTTTCCGTCGACTTTGCACGGAGAAACCAACTCAAGGGCTAATTGGTATCACGGAGTATATGGATAGGGGCCGATATGGTAATTTATAAAGATTAGGGGGCGTGTAGTTAATTTTCAAAATGGATAGGGGACGGAAAGGGTATTTACTCGAAAAGAAAAGGTTCTTGTGCTAATTTTTATTCTAAAATACTCTCTAAATATATAAGGGTACCTTTGGAAGAAAACTCAATAGAAGACAATTTTTAAGGTGATTACTCACATTAATATGTTTTCATATGAAAGTAATATAAAATCGTTAGATGATTTAAATTTTAGGAGACACGGAAAATTTGAATACTATTATCCTCTTTAATTAAGGCAATTTACTCGAAAAAAAAAAGGTTCTTGTACTAATTTTTATTCTAAAATACTCTCTAAATATATAAGGGTATCTTTGGAAGAAAACTCAATAGAAGACAATTTTTAAGGTGATTACTCACATTAATATGTTTTCATATGAAAGTAATATAAAATCGTTAGATGATTTAAATTTTAGGAGACACGGAAAATTTGAATACTATTATCCTCTTTAAATTAAGGCAATTTACTTAAATAAATAAAGTGGAGATCAATTTTATCCAATTACACATATTTTAATACGAATACATAAATGCATTTTTTTATAATTCTATAAAAACCAGTAGCGGATTAGATTAGAACGTAAACCGCTCGGTTTATGTGTGTTGGGGTATAAAACATTGTTTGGACATAAACCGCTACTGTTAGTAGCGGTTTACATTGAGTGTGTTGTCAATGTCCAAATGTCCAATTCTAAGAGTGTCTAGTATGTCAAGAGCTTTCCAATTTGAAATGGACGTTGTTAACACCCAAAATGAAGGGCGTTATTCCAAATAGAAGCGTGAACATTTGATTCATAAAAGAAATTTGGGCGTTACCACAATGAAGCGCCCATTTCAAATTGAAAGCTCTTGATATACTAGACACTTTTGGAGTTGGAAACTTTAGGCATTGGTAATACACTCAACGTAAAACCGCTACTACCTTCAGTCATGTACGTTCAACATCCAATATGTTTATGCTCAAACAACGTTCTACAGAAACCGCTACAACAATTTCTGTTAAGCTCCTAACACACGTAAACTACGGCTACCAACAACGGTTTACATTCTAACCTAATCCGCTATTACTAATAGTGATTTCTATAGAATTATGAAAAAATGTATTTATATCTTTGTATTCAGAAATGTGTAATTGAGTAAAATTGATCTCCACTTTATTTATTTAAGTAAATTGCCCCCTTAAATATGTGGTTAGGTTATTAGAAATTTTGTTTATTTTTATAATGAAACAGGTCAAATCAAACAGAAAGCAATGGCCAAAAGTGGCAAAACAATTCTTCTCCAGCCAGTAGGAAAATATTACTACTTTGAGCGATGGGTTTGGTGTACCAGCAAAGCCATTCCACTTGGTATTGGAAAAGAAAGGTCTTTCATTTATTGGCATGTCAAGTTGCTTAACCTAAGCAGTAAGCCTATTGGACTTTTCTGTTTGACCCAAAAGTTAACACCGGCTTTATTGGGTAGTAATAGTAGGTCTCCTGCTTAGCATATTGGTGTTCACATTAACATTTGACCATTTCTTTTTTTTTTTGTTGGAGTGGGGGCCTAGGGTGTCTAATTTTTAATAAGTTTGATACTGGGAAGTTTCAGAACTCATTCAAGGTCACCCAACCCAATTCAAGGTTTTTAATTATTATTTTAGTTGAGTTACTTGAGTATAATTAATGACTAACAATCTAACATGGCAGAATGAGTAGATGACAATGTAAAAAAAGTACCAACATAATGTAAGAGTAATTTAAATAGTAGGTGTGTCCATACCAACTTTATTCGATTTCTCAATAACTATATTCCAAAGCAAAAATATATAGACCTGAAAAAAAAAAACATTCTTGGAATGGAATAATCGTGTTATTTTTGTCAAAATTAGGCCAGACAAATTAATTTGACTATAGTGAATCAAATCTTAAACCAGTTCAAGATTTGATTTACTATTTTTATAGAAAATGACTACAATACCCTTATTATAGAAAATGACTAAAATATTCATATTAATTTGTCTGGTCTAATTTTAACAAAAATAACACTATTTAATTTATTATATGTGTTAAATTTTAATTATTAAAAAATATCTTTAAAAAAAGACGTTTTCTGCATCTTTATGGAAGCATCCCCCTCTTGGTAATAGTAGCAATTATGTACGTAAGCAGATAAAATTATTCTAAAAAGAAAAAGACAAAATTCAAATTAATATGGTTAATACTGGAAATGGATTCTCCCAGTTTTTTTAACACTTAAGGAAATGAAGTGTGATCTCTTACCATTAACTTTATAAGTGAAACTAAAATTAAATATGAGAAAAAAAGTAATGAAGGATGAGAGATCACAATTTACACCATCCAATTTTTTCTTCATTAAAGAGGATCTACCCTCGGTTAATACTACACTTATTTTTTTACTTTCATTTTAATAGTTACAAGAATACAAGTGCTCAAAAGCACATACAACCTCTAAGCAATATGAGAAAAGTCCTTAACCAGAAAACAAATTAAAATGATCAAAACACGAAAAAATATTACATCTATTGCACATATATAGACGCAGAGTTCCATAAAAAATGGTATGTGCTCATTAAAATGTAATCATAAAACTAATTGCTATATATTTGTTTATAAATCTATCTGTTATTTAATTTATTTTTAATATATATTTTATATAAATTGTTAATTTGATAATTGATTTTTCATAGACACGTTCCATCGCACCCCCCTTTTCTTTTTCCTTACACAAACCAACCTGAATCCCCTACCTATGTTCCATGCATATTAGTATTTGTTTCTTATTCATTTCTCTTTTTCCTTTATTACATTTTTTGCGTATAACTTTTTCAATTCCTCTTTCTGTGATCTACTATGGAAAAAAGAAATTAATACTTCCTATGTTGTGAGTGACATTTAAAATTTTTAAAGATACAAATGGGAAGTATATTTATTTTTTTGTTAAACTATTTACCAGTTTTATATTTATACTAAAATTGTATTGTATTATATTATATTTTATAGTTTTATTCGTATCGCATTGTATCAGAAGCTCAAATAAAAATATGTGATGCATAAGTGCCTAAAATTCAAGGTCACCAAAGGGTATAATTGTCAATACAATCAAATCATTGAACAAGGTAGTAGTTTAGAATTTGACTCCGGAAGATTATCATCCATTAGGATAAGCTTAGTTTTGAGAATATAATAAGATAAAATATTAAAAATATAGCACAAAAAAATAGATATTTAAAAATTAATATTTTTCTAATATTTTTGTATCTTTTTAAAATATAATATTTTTGTGAACACAATTTTATGTCACATTCATGTCTCTATATCCTAACTTTGTAAATAAACACAGCCAAACAGGTGCCATTCCCCTCTGTTCCTATCTCTGAGAGATATTTTGCTAAATATCTTACAAAAAGGTAAAACCACCTTATGAATTTTGAAAATGGTGGGACCTTAACACCTTTCAATATCTTTACCCTTAAGAAATGGAGTTGCAATTGGTCCCAGTTAAGGCAAGGCAAGGATGCTACCATAAAAGAAGAGAATAATAATAATAGCACTAATAGTAATCTATTAAGAGCATGGACTACTCAGTATTCGTTCATGCTTGATCATATTTATATCATCATAGCTAACCCCTTATCCATTGACAAGCATCTGATGCAGCTTTTCTGCTTCAGCTTCAATGTCAAGGGCCAACCATATGAGCTGTCACTGTCAAATACTAACTTCAAATCGATCACAATGATAAGTATATCGATCTTTTGATTAAAATTTTCTGATAATAATACTTGAATACCGGCAGTACAATTTAGAAGAGAAGTGGGGACCAGGAAAATAATTCAGCAAAGAAAAGTATAAATTAGAAAACGCTTTTTGATCACTATACAACGTGTGTTCTATATATTATGTTCAATAGTTATCTCCTACATAAAGTTTAGAAATTGGTATCATCCCATCCCACCTTATTATGAACCTATTCTTTCTTCAAGAAGGGTACCCAAAATTTCCTATATGTTTGGTCATTTTCATATTTAGCCCCACTGCTTGCCATGATGCCATCTTTGGCTTATCACAAAATTCAGTTATACATTGCTTATTCATTCCCTCCAATTTTTAACTAAAATATCTCTCTGCTACCCCAGACAAGAGGTAAGGATATTGAATTGCAGTAATTCCCAATTCACATGATGATGTTAGAACTTCTAAGTCTAACTAAATTCAGGGACTTGTTGTAAAAGAAAAATGAAACACTATAATGGAACCTGGGTTAGAAGTTAAAAACAATTACATACTGACTAATGTGAATAAAGAAATAAAGAGGATCAACTGCAGGAAGGGACCAACATGTTTTCATTATGGAAGATGTCATGTTCTATTGATAATATAACAACATTTACTTACAACAAGCTTCCTGAAATCAAATTTATGGACTCAGCCGGGGAAAAAATATTAAACAAAAATAAACTATTGACGTACAACATTCCACGGAATAAATAAGCATAATGACACATACTATATATTACTCACATGCCAGTTTAGTGCCAAAGCTAGTCAAGCAAATGGCAAATGCCTGAAAGGCAGATAAGGGCTGCCTATAATCCATGGTGAAAGTATCATCCCCCACTTTGCCAAACTGCAGGAGAACCGTGTCCTCATCTCCTTTCCCTCCTGGTTGGCTTTGGTCCACCGTAGCAACCAGCTGAAAGTTCTTCACGGATGCTACTGTCACGCGGCCATGAAAATTCAAGCACCAGCACTGCAAATGCTCGTGCCACCTTGGTGCTTTGTTCTTCAAGACTGTGCAGGTAGGAGTAGCTTGATCTTTACTGTTTGTCTTGTTGCCGTCCAATGATGTGATATCTGAAGTTTCTCCCAATGGTGTTGCGGGACACTTGAGGGAGCAAACCATCCTCCTTGGCCCTCTTGATTTCAAGAGGTTGAACTTGTAGGAGACCTGCCCCACTTCAAAGTTACCAGCAGGAACTTGAGGGCTTATCTGTTTGCTGGCAAAACGGCGACTAGACCTGCCACTCGATGGTTTTGCACCAGCATGGGGTGGTTGACTGTCGTAAATTGTGAAGTTGGTGCCAAGAAAATCCGAGCTGTTAAAGAGATTCAACAAATAAGTGGTCCATAACAACCAACCAAAAATGGACCAAGAATTCACATGTAGATTTTTATTTATTTAAATGAGAATCACAAATTCCAAAACACAAACAGATTTCGTACAATTGTTAAGAACAGCATCATCAAATTGCGTATTCAGATCTACTGCCTTTTTTTTTTACCAAGATGGGATTAAGAAGATTTAAAAAATTGGATTAAATCATTTTTATCCAGCTCAAATGTAAATAAAGGCATGCCACTCAATTTTCGGACAAATTGACAGCAAATTAAGGGTTTCTTCAACTTTTTATAACCAAGCAACTTTGGTCCCAGATCCACTTTGATAGATTTGATCTTATAAAGCCACCAAAATTAATTTGACTGTTAAGCACGTGCAAACAAAGAATGGTCTTCATTTAATTCCCTTGGGGGGAGGGGGATGAATTCAGATAGGTCACTCATATGTTCAATCATATAGTTGGAAGCAAATAAATGACGGTTCATCGGATAACCAAGTGTGTACTTCGAGGTACCATTTCATTATTGGCTTTAAAGAGCCAACAGAAGAGACTAAGAAAAATGCTACATTCCAATGACAAAACTGAGTTAAAAAACATGCCAAAGAAACTTTTAATTGGTAAGAAAGCTTTACCTTAATTTTCCAACATAAGCATTGCTTCCTTGGGATAAGTCCTCGGCATCAAGTGATATTATATATTCAGTATGGGTACCAAACCTGTATCTTCTAGCCGCCAACAAAAACTTCCCTTTGTCTGTGAATGCTGTAAAGGAGAGGGGTAGGTGAGTATATTAGAGGAGAAAAACAGGCATAAATATCCATCAGATAAGAAAAGGACAAACGAGCAATAGACTTTCAAAGAGATGAACTATCTCATAAAATACTGAGAAAAAATAAACCTCGGATTAAGCATTGCTACCATAAACTACCCTACAAAATACATTGATTTATTGCAATGCTTCATAATACTATACTTCCACTAAAGTTTTAAAAGTTCTCCACCCTTTCAACCAGTTGAAGATTCTATATGTTTAGGGAAAATATTGCTAGCACCAATCATTGGTCAAGAATTAGAATGCTAGAACTCTATTTAGAATCTCACACCATTCACACAGAATGCTCCTATAAGAGGATATCCAAATACCATAAGCTAATTGGAAGGGCAAATGCACAACATAAAGCTAATCATTGCAACTCAACCAATTGTGCCCGATTCCAGGAGAAGTTACTGTTGGTGAACTTAATTAGTTGTGCCAAAATTGAATATGCCAACATCCTCCTCACAAACTATGAGAAATGTCATATGCCATGGACCAAGGTGTTGAAATTTAGCAATGGGTGCTCTCATTCTTTAATGCAAAATAACTTATGTATATAACTTTCTAAATAACAGAACCTGTATTAAGGCAGATTTTAATAACACCTACTCTTCTATTACTTAATCTCCCTTTGATATATGTTTCTAAAGTTTCTTCTCTCACTAAATGAAAATTTGAAATAAATAAATAAATGAACATTTCCAGTCATAGATCCTTTCACTTCCTCTGAAAAGAACCCTCCAATATTTCTCCATAAAATTTATGTTACTAGCAGAACTCAATTTTATTTCCATTCTCAAAAATTACTTTAATATGAGTAATTGGACAAGTTTTTGTAAATTGACTAAAGCAAGTCAACATTGACTGGGTCTGGCCACTCAAATGCATAGATTCTAGAAAAATAGGTTTGACATTTTTTTTTTTTCTTTTATTTTTTTTA
>NC_029778.3:76446710-76447614 GCF_000817695.3 Arachis duranensis | reverse complement strand
TGTCTATAAATAATAAATAAATATAAATAAAAGTCAATTCACATATTGGCAAACCGCAAAGCCCTTCAGACTTTAGCAAGTTCATTCACAAAGGGATAGCATACCTAGTCATACAAGAAAGGTTGGAATAATACGCTTAAAAAATGAAATCTTGCCCAGCTCTAGTTGTTACACATACAACATAGGACTTTATAGTGACAAGAGAGGAAGAACAAAGATGCTCATTCAACTCTGGCCACAATTCATTTTCATCGATCTCTAACAGTAGGCAAAAAAGGCCTTTCATCAAGACAATACTTACTTACATGGTGTTAAGGCAAGATATAGATAAAATGTCGAGGTCTTCTTGTTTCGCTTTATCAGACACTGGTTGGGAAGTTCACGTGGACCTGGCTGCAGATCATCAAAACATAATGATAATGTCAACTCCAGGTCTCCAAAGTTCAATAGAACAAAATTCGAAGAAATTGCAACAAGAAACGAAAGCATTCATCACAACAAATGCAAACATCTAGCAAACAATTAATCTTTATCTACTAGAACTCTGATGAAAGTGAAACTACATCATCCATATACGCACACAGTGAAGCACGGCCACTATCTGAATCTGAAAGTTTTCCTCACAAAAGACATCACCATTTCCCGCTCTTGCATCTTCTATGACTATCGAACTGCAATTTCGTATGCAGTAGTGAGGGCCCATTCTGAATTTGACGCATTAATCACCCAAATACCGCCATGGCTTAATGCAGGGATACCAAAATCATGGCTGATTCCTCAGAGCAGAGTAAAAATTCACTCCCTAAACTAATAGAAGCATTCATCACGTCTTTGGATTAAGCTAATTTTAATGTTAGAAGAAAAAAGAAAAAGCTCATAATCAAAACCGCACTTTGGGCAACTT
>NC_029778.3:76444685-76445255 GCF_000817695.3 Arachis duranensis | reverse complement strand
AATTTATTATTAAACTATTTTTTAAAAAAATTAATTAAATTATTTATCCAAACTAAACCTTAATCACTTATGTTTTACTTTTCTTCTCTTAGTTCTTTTTTCCCTTGAAAAATTAAGGTTGAAAACTTCAACTAAAAAGGTTAAGAACAGAGATAAGAGTTAATACTTTTTCTACGTATCCATTATCCAATTGCAGTCTCATATAATCATTTTTATTCTACTTCTAGAGTAAATTACATTCGTTTGTTTATTTAAACAACACCCCCTTCTCCCCAAATGCTCCAATTAATATATTAGCGTGTTTTTTGGGTTAAGTAAGAAAAGACATTTTTACATATTTTACGGAGTAAGGATTTTTTTTTATAGAGTAATTTTATTTATTAAATTTAAAAAGGTAAAAAAAATAAAAATAAAAACAGAAACTAGATATATAATATAAAAAAATTATTATATTATTCTACGGAAAAAATTATATTTTAACACCAAATATACTGATGCGTGCATTTTAGTATCAATTTGTATATGCTCTTAATTATTTTTTTAAAAAAAGTATTATATAGTTATCGTACA